>NC_053438.1:29214229-29481144 GCF_007990345.1 Gossypium hirsutum | reverse complement strand
GCACTGCCATTGGCTATCACTCAAAATCATATCTTGGTTCACAACTCGAAAATCAGTTTGTGATTTTCCCTGAAACTAGACTCATGTCCCACCTATATTTTTTTCTAGAATTTTTGGTCGGGCCATTAGTACAGTTATTAGTCAAAGTCTCTCATGTACAGGGGTCGACTACACTGACCTTTTCCCATTACGACTGGGATATCTCTCTGCCCAGGGCTTCAATACTAATGCCGTTTGTTTCTATGGAAACTAGACTCAGAGAGGAATCCATACATATATGGTATGACCCTAATTACTCTGGTCAATTTATAGTGAATTTCCAAAGGCGGAACAGTGAATCCAGAAACTGTTCTGGCCCTGTTCCACAAGAACCCGAATATCTCTTTCTGTACTGTCTATAATTGTTTCGTTACTTCCATATGAAAGTAGATTCATCAAGGTCGATTACATAATTTATTCACTATTTAATTCCACTCCTACGAATTTATGTGATTTTCAATTCTACACCACTGTTGCTGTCAAAATCTGTTTTCAAGATAAACTTTACCTATTTTGTGGTTACCATGGACCAACTAGGGTTTTGCCATACATAGGTCCACATGTGATCATATTTAGCCATTCCAATGGCTGATCATTAGCCCAACACTTCCATTTCAATCCATAGTCACATGTGAAACCATATATATACATACATAAACACAAATGGTCTAATGCCATACTCCACATCTACAAGCCATTTTCGCATGGCTTTACACACATACATCACAAAGAACTTAAACAACAGGGGGTAGTCCTATACATGCCATATCCAGAGTTCAACTAAAAGAGTACCAAAGAGCTTGATAGTGTAGATGACTTCGACTTCGCTGATCCCGAATCCGATAGCTAACGAACAAAATCTATAAAACAGAGAGCCAAAGCAACCGGGTAAGCATTTTAAGCTTAGTAAGTCTCAAGTAAGGAAATCGGCTTTAACTACAGTATTACATTCACATAGCTAACTAAGTCACTTTAATAACACACATTTTCATAATCATACTTCATCAACATATATACACAAGGTATCAACCTTTCTAAAAGCCGAAAAATTCGTTAGCCGATCACACGAATACTATTTAAAATGAATCGACTTTCCAATGCACATGCAAACATACCGTATCGTTCGGTGGTCGAGCATATTTATTAAATTAGTTACAGCACAAAACGCTCACATTCAAACCCAAGTTCTTCGGTATTTAACCGAATACAGCCGCAAACATATTTGCCTTCGGGTCTTAACCCGGACATATGAACTCGCATAATTGCCTTCGGGTCTTAGCCCGGATATATCATCCCGCATAATTGCCTTCGGGTCATAGCCCGGATATATCAACTCGCATAATGCCTTCGGGTCTTAGCCCGGATATGTCAACTCGCATAATTGCCTTCGGGTCATAACCCGATATATCAACTCGCATAATTGCTTCGGGTCTTAGCCGGATATATCAACTCGCATAATTCCTTCGGGTCTTAGCCCGGATATGTCAACTCGCATAATTGCCTTCGGGTCATAACCCGGATATATTCCAATGTTCATGCACACATATGTCAATAATCATAACACATTCATATCATTTCTTCGTTACTAAGGCTCAAACACAAAACATTTATTAAACCTTTCAAATTTCGGCTCAGTAGCCGCACACAAAGAACATAATTTCAATTGGCTTTATAACATAGTCTCTAAGCACATTCGACTATCCGTCATAGTATGACTATTCATTTCAATATAATTCAAGTAGGGTCATTACTCGAAGACTTACCTCAAATGTCGTCGAACGACTTCAACGGCTATTCAATTACTTTTTCCTTCCCTTTATCGGATCTAGTTCCCCTTGCTCTTGAGCTTAAGTTCAACAAAATTTAAAATAGTCATTAATCGACTATTCAAGTATTACTTTCAGAATAATATTATATATATTGATCCGACTTTCACACACATAGATTATAGCAAGCTTTATATTAATCAATAAATAATTCATCGGCAAACTTTCATTAATGTTTACAACAAAATCACATATTCACTACGAGCTGTTTCCTGAGCAGTAGTTACTAAATTACTTATAACTGGAGCTACTAAACTCCAAATCACTTGCCGTTAATTTTCCCTGAATATAGACTCGTATATCTTCCATCCATAAAATTTTCAGAATTTAGGCTTGGCCAATCAATACCAGATTTTTCTTAAAGTTTCCCCTGTTCACTGTTTGACTATTCTGACCACTCTTCACTACGAATCCAATTTCTCACTTTACAGAATTCAAAATGTGTTGTATTTGATCTCATTAGAAACTAGACTCATTAAGGAGTCTAAGCATATAAATTTTATCTTATAATCATTTTTGTACAATTTATAATGATTTTCTAAAAACAGAACAGGGAATCCAGCAGTCATTATGACTCAGCCCCACAATACTTCAAATATCTCAAGATCGGTAACTCTTTTGTTTTTATAGTTTCTTTTGTAAGAAAATAGACTCTTCAAGCTTTAATGACATAATTCACTCAGCTTCTAATTCAACTCCTACAATTTATGGCGATTTTCCAAAATCACCTTACTGCTGCTGTCCCCAAACAGATTATTACCAAATCAAATACTAACATTAGCATTTCACCTTAATAGCTAGCTTACCAAGCCTTGATTTAACATATAATTCACACATATCACATTCAGCTATATATATATACATTTATCATATTTATTATTAACAAAGTATGCTCATGACAAATTTACTCCCAATCGCATCTCAAAATTCATCAAGCTTAGAACACATTTACTAATTAAATTCGGTAGTTTAATCACTTTTCTAACCACTTATACATATAATTCCATTCAACATTATAACCCATTATCACTCATTTAGCCGATTATAGAGAATTAAACATAATATCATGTACTATGCCGAACCTTTAGGAAATCAAGCACCTAATTCATCCATTTCAAAACACCCAATCGGCATTTGCTCAAGGCATTAAGCAAGGTCTAGGTTCGGCTATTACACACATGAGTATTAGAATTATAGTTTTTAACAAGATCAACTTCTTTCATCAACAATTTCTTCATCAAAACTTAAAGATAAAAATCAAATTCCTTCCTTATCTACCATAACCGAATGTTCAATTCAACCATCCAAATTCAAAGTTTTGGCATGGGCTAAGTAAGTAGCATGATGAGTAACCTAAAACAAACTAGAATTTCAAAAAAAATCTAACTTGATTCACTAACCTTCCTTAGGTTTCAATGGCCGAATGTTTGCTCCCCCTTCTCTCCCTCTTGGTTCGGCTAAGAAGAACAAAGTTAAGACTTTGTTTTCTTCCCATTCTTTCTATTATTCCTTATGTCTCCAATACCCCAATTTCCTATTATAAAATCTAATTCACAAATAAATTGCCCATCATCAATCCATCTTGGCCGGCCACATAAGGGAATTGGGCAAATTTGACATGCAAGTCCACCTTTGTGTTGACATGCACTAATAAGCCCTTTAAAATTAGCCTATCATATTTCACCATGTCTCATGTTGATCCCTAATTAATAATTCCTCATACAATTGGCAAAATTAGGGAATGAAATTTCCACATATGCATGTACACACATAATAAGCATAGAATATAACAATTAATTATTTTCTTAACTCGGTTTTGTGGTCCCGAAACCACTTCCCGACTAGGGTCAATTTAGGGCTGTCACAACTCTCCCCCACTTAAGAAATTTTCGTCCCCGAAAAACTTACCGGTAAATAGGTTTGGGTATCGTTCTTTCATCGAGCTCTCGGTCTCCCAAGTAGCTTCCTCGATCCCGTGTTTGAGCCATAACACCTTTACTAGCGGAACTCTTTTGTTTCGCAACTCCTTCACCTCACGAGCTAGGATACGTATCGGTTCTTCTTCATAGCTCATATCGACTTGAATTTCAACCTCTGATGGGCTAATTATATGCGATGGATCAGATCGATAGCGTCGAAGCATCGAAACATGAAAGACGTCATGAATCTTTTCAAGCTCCGGGGGCAAAATCAATCTATACGCAACCGGGCCAACTCGTTCGGAGATTTCGTACGGCCCAATGAATCTTGGGCTCAACTTGCCCTTACGGCCGAACCTGAGTATCTTTTTCCAAGGTGAAACCTTAAGGAACACTTTGTCTCCCACCTGATACTCGATGTCTTTTCGTTTCAAATCTGCGTACGATTTCTGACGATCCGTGGCTATCTTCAGACTTTCACGGATTACCTTTACTTTCTGTTCCGCATCTCTAATCAAATCAACTCCGAAAATTTTGCTTTCACCGAGCTCGGTCCAAAACAATGGTGTACGGCATTTACGACCGTACAAAGCCTCGTAGGGTGCCATCTTAATACTTGATTGAAAACTATTGTTGTAAGCGAATTCAATCAAAGGTAAGTACCGTTCCCATGAACTACTGAACTCGAGGATGCAACATCTCAACATATCCTCAAGTATCTGAATTATCCGCTCGGATTGACCATCTGTTTGTGGATGAAAAGCGGTGCTAAAATGCAGCTTGGTACCCAAGCTTCTTGCAATTTCTTCCAAAATCGCGAGGTGAATCTCGGATCTCTATCCGACACAATAGAAATCGGTACCCCGTGTAATCTCACAATCTGAGAAACATACAATTCAGCTAGTTTATCCAATGAAAATCCGTACGCACGGGGATAAAGTGAGCCGACTTAGTTAGTCTATCGACAACAACCCATATCGCATCCTTCTTACTTGCTGACAAGGGCAGTCCGGACACAAAGTCCATTGTGACTCGATCCCATTTCCACTCGGGTATCATGATCGGCTGGAGTAATCCTGAAGGCATTTGATGTTCCGCTTTCACTTGTTGACATATTAAACATCTCGAAACAAAGTCGGAGATGTCCCGTTTCATACCATGCCACCAAAATTGACGTTTCAAATCGTTGTACATTTTCGTACTCCCCGGGTGAATTGACATTCGGCTACAATGGGCTTCGTTCAGAATCATCGAAATGAGTTCCGAATTCCTTGGAACACACAAACGATTTCTGTACCTCAAACAATCATCATCATCAATTTAAAACTCCGATTCCTCGTTCGGAAAACACTCAGCCCGTTTTGCAACCAATTCATCATCAACTTTCTGAGCTTCACGAATTTGGTGAGTCAATAATGGTTTAGCTTTTAATTCAGCTACTAACACACTGTCTGGTAGAATAGACAAATGCACGTTCATCGCTCGTAAAGCAAACAATGACTTCCGGCTTAAGGCGTCCGCAACCACGTTAGCCTTTCCCGGGTGGTAATCAATGACAAGCTCGTAATCTTTCAACAACTCAAGCCAACGTCTTTGTCGCAGATTCAAGTCTCGTTGAGTCATCAAATATTTGAGACTTTTGTGATCCGAAAATACATGGCACTTCTCACCAAACAGATAATGTCGCCATATTTTTAAAGCAAACACGATGGCAGCTAGTTCGAGATCATGGGTCGGATAATTCCTCTCGTGTGGCTTCAATTGTCTCGACGCATAGGCCACGACTCGACCTTCTTGCATCAATACGCAACCCAACCCAAGTAGGGATGCGTCACTATAGATGACAAACTCTTTACCCGATTCGGGTTGCACCAAAATTGGAGCTTCAGTCAAATGAGTTTTCAGTTGGTCGAAACTTTTCTGACATTTCTCCGTCCACTCGAACTTAACATCCTTTTGAAGTAGCTTCGTCATTGGTGTGGCTATCATCGAGAAACCTTTCACAAATCGTCGGTAATAACCGGCGAGCCCCAAAAAGCTCCGAACTTCAGTAACATTTCTCGGAGGTTTCCAGTCAAGTATGGCTGAAATTTTGTTCGGGTCAACTCGAATACCCGATGCGGATACCACATGACCCAAGAAGCTAACCTCTCTTAACCAGAACTCACACTTACTGAACTTAGCATATAACTGCTTATCCCGTAAAATTTGCAACACTAGCCTCAGGTGCTCAGCATGTTCGGTCTCATCTCTTGAATAGACCAAGATGTCATCAATGAACACAACTACGAACCGATCCAAATATGGTCTGAAGATCCGATTCATCAAATCCATAAATACTGCCGGGGCATTAGTGAGCCCAAACGGCATCACTAAGAATTCGTAGTGACCGTACCTCGTTCTGAAAGCAGTTTTGGGTACGTCTGAATCTCGAATCCGCAACTGATAATAACCCGATCTCAAATCTATTTTGAGAACGCTGAGGCCCCCTTTAGTTGATCAAACAAATCATCGATACGCGGTAGTGGGTATTTATTCTTTATCGTCACTTTATTCAGTTGACGATAGTCAATGCACAACCTCATGGTTCCGTCCTTCTTTTTCACGAACAATACTGGTGCACCCCAAGGTGAGAAACTTGGCCGAGCGAAACCTCTATCCGTCAATTCTTGCAGCTGAGCTTTCAACTCTTTTAACTCAGTTGGTGCCATACGATACGGAGCTATCGAAATCGGCGTAGTCCCAGGTACAAGCTCAATACCAAACTCTACCTCCCGAACAGGTGGTAAACCCGGTAATTCTTCCGGAAAAACATCCGGGTATTCACAAACCACCGGCACAGATTCGGGTTTCTTTTCTAATTCTTTGTCATCAAGCACATATGCAAGGTATGCTTCGCACCCTTTTCTCACATATTTCTGTGCCAACATTGCTGATATTACAGCTGGTATCCCCTCCAAGTCCGCAGACTCAATTCGGACTACTTCGTTATTTGCGCACCTCAAATCAATAGTCTTGCTCTTGCAATTCACAATCGCATCATGCGCGGTCAACCAATCCAAACCAAGGATAACATCAAATTCATCAAACGGCAAAAGCATCAAGTCCGCCGGAAAACAGGAACCTCGAATTTCCAGGGGACATTTCTAACACACTTTGTCGACAAGCACGTAATGACCCAAGGGATTTGACACCCGAATTACAAACTCAGTAGACTCAATAGGTAAAGTCTTACTGGATGCTAAGGTTTCACATATGTAAGAATGAGTAGAACCGGGGTCAATCAAAGCAATTACATTAGTATCAAAGAGAGTGAATGTACTGGTAATAACATCAGGCGAAGAAGCATCCTCGCGGGCACGTATAGCATAAGCTCTAGCAGGCGCACGAGCTTCGGATCTGGTTATATCATCTCTAGATCCTCTCTGACCACCACTAGCATTGCCCGTATTTCCAGATGGTCTACCTCGAGCAGTGGTAGCACCCGGTTTCCCACTCTGATTTTCATTCTGTTCAAACAACCTCGGGCAATCTTTAATGAAGTGGTCAACTGATCCGCACTTGTAACAGGAGCGGTCAGGGAATCTACAACTCCCCGAATGCCATTTACCGCAATATCGACATTTCGTTCTATCTCGACGTTCATTCCCAACACTGGCGACCGAAGTCCCTCGTGTACCCACAGGGGGTCGATCACGATCTCGTCTAAAAAGGCCCGAAGTGCCTCTAAACTGGCCCGCATCATCTCGAAATCTCTTCGATGTCTGTTGAAGAGACCTTCCCGAGGATCTTTTACGAAACTCTCCAGTTCCCTCATCAACTCTTTGCTTTTATTTTCTAAGCTCTTCGGCTTTACAAGCTCGTTCAACAAGTACCACGAACTCTCGTATTTCAAGAACGCCAACGAACATTTTTATATCTTCATTCAGCCCATCCTCGAAGCGTTTATACATAACAGCCTCGGACGAAACACATTCCCGAGCGTATCTACTAAGTCTAACAAATTTTCGCTCGTAATCAGTAACTGACATAGAACCTTGCTTAAGCTCAAGAAATTCCTTCCGTTTTTGATCAACAAATCTCTGACTGATATACTTTTTCCGAAACTCAGTTTGGAAAACTCCCAAGTTACTTGCTCCCGGGGCACGACAGAAGTCAGAGTACTCCACCAATAGTAGGCAGAATCACGTAGCAAGGAGATAGCACACTTTAGACATTCATCGGGTGTACAAGATAGCTCATCGAGTACCCGGATAGTGTTGTCCAACCAAAATTCAGCTTGCTCGGCATCGTCGCTATCCGTAGCTTTAAATTCAGTAGCCCCATGTTTTCGGATTCGGTCAACTGGGGGCTTATTTGACCTTATTTGGTCAGTTACCGGAGGTATTGTAGGTGCGGGGGTGGTGTTTGTCGGGAATGGAGGTTGTGGAACAGCCGTATTAGTTCGAATGTATTGGTTGAACCAATCATTCATCACGCTATAGAAAGCTTGTCTAGCTTCATCGTTCGGGTTACTCGCATTAGGTTGAGAGTCCACCGGCGCTGTCCCTTGTGCGGGAGCAGGCGCTACACTCTCAAGATCATCAGCTACCGCTCGGTTGGGATCGGGATCCATTACTATAAATAAACACATTTGCAAATGTCAGAAATCACCACACTATCAATTAATCACATAAAATGGCATGTATAGCTAGACCCCAACACATTACGGTAGTCCTAGAATCGACTAAACCGTAGCTCTGATACCAACTAAATTGTAACACCTCAAACCCGAGACCGTCACCGGAGTCGAATACGAGGTGTTGACAGACTTTTAAAAATTTTTCCAGACACTGCCCAGTCTGAGTACTAGTCACTTCAAAAATCATATCTTGAGTTTCACAACTCGAAAATCAGTTTTGTGATTTTTCCCTGAAACTAGACTCATGTCCCCACCTATATATTTTTTTCTAGAATTTTTGGTCGGGCCCATTAGTACAGTTTATTAGTCAAAGTCTCTCATGTTACAGGGGTCGACTACACTGACCTTTTCCCATTACGACTGGGATATCTCTCTTCCCAGGGCTTCAATACTAATGCCGTTTGTTTCTATGGAAACTAGACTCAGAGAGGAATCCATACATATATGGTATGACCCCTAATTATCTCTGGTCAATTTATAGTGAATTTCCAAAGGCGGAACAGTGAATCCAGAAACTGTTCTGGCCCTGTTCCACAAGAACCCGAATATCTCTTTCTGTACTGTTGCTATAATTGTTTCGTTACTTCCATATGAAAGTAGATTCATCAAGGTACGATTACATAATTTATTCACTATTTAATTCCACTCCTACGAATTTATGTGATTTTTCAATTCTACACCACTGTTGCTGTCAAAATCTGTTTTCAAGATAAACTTTACCTATTTTGTGGTTACCATGGACCAACTAGGGTTTTGCCATACATAGGTCCACATGTGATCATATTTAGCCATTCCAATGGCTGATCATTAGCCCAACACTTCCATTTCAATCCATAGTCACATCGTGAAACCATATATATACATACATAAACACAAATGGTCTAATGCCATACTCCACATCTACAAGCCATTTTCGCATGGCTTTACACACATACATCACAAAAGAACTTAAACAACAGGGGGTAGTCCTATACATGCCATATCCAGAGTTCAACTAAAAGAGTACCAAAAGAGCTTGATAGTGTAGATGACTTCGACTTCGCTGATCCCGAATCCGATAGCTAACGAACAAAATCTATAAAACAGAGAGCCAAAGCAACCGGGTAAGCATTTTAAGCTTAGTAAGTCTCAAGTAAGGAAATCGGCTTTAACTACAGTATTACATTCACATAGCTAACTAAGTCACTTTAATAACACACATTTTCATAATCATACTTCATCAACATATATACACAAGGTATCAACCTTTCTAAAAGCCGAAAAATTCGTTAGCCGATCACACGAATACTATTTAAAATGAATCGACTTTTCCAATGCACATGCAAACATACCGTATCGTTCGGGTTGGTCGAGCATATTTATTAAATTAGTTACAGCACAAAACGCTCACATTCAAACCCAAGTTTCTTCGGTATTTAACCGAATACAGCCGCAAACATATTTGCCTTCGGGTCTTAACCCGGACATATGAACTCGCATAATTGCCTTCGGGTCTTAGCCCGGATATATCATCCCGCATAATTGCCTTCGGGTCATAGCCCGGATATATCAACTCGCATAATCGCCTTCGGGTCTTAGCCCGGATATGTCAACTCGCATAATTGCCTTCGGGTCATAACCCGGATATATCAACTCGCATAATTGCCTTCGGGTCTTAGCCCGGATATATCAACTCGCATAATTGCCTTCGGGTCTTAGCCCGGATATGTCAACTCGCATAATTGCCTTCGGGTCATAACCCGGATATATTCCAATGTTCATGCACACATATGTCAATAATCATAACACATTCATATCATTTCTTCGTTACTAAGGCTCAAACACAAAACATTTATTAAACCTTTCAAATTTCGGCTCAGTAGCCGCACACAAAGAACATAATTTCAATTGGCTTTATAACATAGTCTCTAAGCACATTCGACTATCCGTCATAGTATGACTATTCATTTCAATATAATTCAAGTAGGGTCATTACTCGAAGACTTACCTCAAATGTCGTCGAACGACTTCAACGGCTATTCAATTACTTTTTCCTTCCCTTTATCGGATCTAGTTCCCCCTTGCTCTTGAGCTTAAGTTCAACAAAATTTAAAATAGTCATTAATCGACTATTCAAGTATTACTTTCAGAATAATATTATATATATTGATCCGACTTTCACACACATAGATTATAGCAAGCTTTATATTAATCAATAAATAATTCATCGGCAAACTTTCATTAATGTTTACAACAAAATCACATATTCACTACGAGCTGTTTTCCTGAGCAGTAGTTACTAAATTACTTATAACTGGAGCTACTAAACTCCAAATCACTTGCCGTTAATTTTCCCTGAATATAGACTCGTATATCTTCCATCCATAAAATTTTCAGAATTTTAGGCTTGGCCAATCAATACCAGATTTTTCTTAAAGTTTCCCCTGTTCACTGTTTGACTATTCTGACCACTCTTCACTACGAATCCAATTTCTCACTTTACAGAATTCAAAATGTGTTGTATTTGATCTCATTAGAAACTAGACTCATTAAGGAGTCTAAGCATATAAATTTTATCTTATAATCATTTTTGTACAATTTATAATGATTTTCTAAAAACAGAACAGGGAATCCAGCAGTCATTATGACTCAGCCCCACAATACTTCAAATATCTCAAGATCGGTAACTCTTTTGTTTTTATAGTTTCTTTTGTAAGAAAATAGACTCTTCAAGCTTTAATGACATAATTCACTCAGCTTCTAATTCAACTCCTACAATTTATGGCGATTTTCCAAAATCACCTTACTGCTGCTGTCCCCAAACAGATTATTACCAAATCAAATACTAACATTAGCATTTCACCTTAATAGCTAGCTTACCAAGCCTTGATTTAACATATAATTCACACATATCACATTCAGCTATATATATATACATTTATCATATTTATTATTAACAAAGTATGCTCATGACAAATTTACTCCCAATCGCATCTCAAAATTCATCAAGCTTAGAACACATTTACTAATTAAATTCGGTAGTTTAATCACTTTTCTAACCACTTATACATATAATTCCATTCAACATTATAACCCATTATCACTCATTTAGCCGATTATAGAGAATTAAACATAATATCATGTACTATGCCGAACCTTTAGGAAATCAAGCACCTAATTCATCCATTTCAAAACACCCAATCGGCATTTGCTCAAGGCATTAAGCAAGGTCTAGGTTCGGCTATTACACACATGAGTATTAGAAATTATAGTTTTTAACAAGATCAACTTCTTTCATCAACAATTTCTTCATCAAAACTTAAAGATAAAAATCAAATTCCTTCCTTATCTACCATAACCGAATGTTCAATTCAACCATCCAAATTCAAAGTTTTGGCATGGGCTAAGTAAGTAGCATGATGAGTAACCTAAAACAAACTAGAATTTCAAAAAAAATCTAACTTGATTCACTAACCTTCCTTAGGTTTCAATGGCCGAATGTTTGCTCCCCCTTCTCTCCCTCTTGGTTCGGCTAAGAAGAACAAAGTTAAGACTTTGTTTTCTTCCCATTCTTTCTATTATTCCTTATGTCTCCAATACCCCAATTTCCTATTATAAAATCTAATTCACAAATAAATTGCCCATCATCAATCCATCTTGGCCGGCCACCATAAGGGAATTGGGCAAATTTGACATGCAAGTCCACCTTTGTGTTGACATGCACTAATAAGCCCTTTAAAATTAGCCTATCATATTTCACCATGTCTCATGTTGATCCCTAATTAATAATTCCTCATACAATTGGCAAAATTAGGGAATGAAATTTCCACATATGCATGTACACACATAATAAGCATAGAATATAACAATTAATTATTTTCTTAACTCGGTTTTGTGGTCCCGAAACCACTTCCCGACTAGGGTCAATTTAGGGCTGTCACAACACAAGTCATGGAATAGTCACACTTGCATAGTCCATTCCATGTTCCTTGATATCTTAAGCAGACTACGATATACAAATAAGTATAACATCTCATATCAACTTATTTGAGCATGGCCATGCATTTCTAGTCTTACTCAATCAAGTGGCCTAAGATATTACTCCCATTATGTAGGAGGGGCTTATCCTATCTCGATCAACCATATCCCTCTACATAGATCATGGTATATCCAACATCAACCTTTATAGAACAACCAATTACGGTGTACGTTTGACTGTATCAAAATATACAACTCACAATGTTGGGATTATGATGATCTCAAGTCTGAGGATCATATACATATTAATCACAATGAGTAATGTTGTTAAAATTACATAATAATCCAAGAAACATACTCATAATGGGTCAGTCCAATATGTTGTTCTCTAACACACATATTCATGCATCGATTTTGACATTCCATATCAATGACAACTCTTTATCATCAATCAACTACATGTTAGTCTTAATGCATTATTGTCGTCCTATCCAACATTAATACTTGACTAAGGATCTTTTAAGAATAATCATATTATTCTCAGGACATTATTATAAAACAGTTTATTTATACACACAGAAAAGAAACTGAAATAATAATGATAAATCAAGTATGTTATTACAACCATCTCATGATTGATCTTTGGGCATACTCTAACATAACCACCATATTCTAATAGATTCATGCCATATCTAGTTCAAAACCTTTCCAAAGCATGCCATATCTTGACCATATTGAGGTCATTTCATCATATATCACTTTGGTCATTCAAACATGCTTTAACACATTTTCAAATTAACACATATCAACAAGACACCAAATGTACCAAGGCTACATCACCCAAAACGACATATACATACCAAATACATCAACTAACATTCAACTAATCATCAACCACAAGTTCACCTATACATAGCATCATATCCTTAACCAATACATCAAAATCTACCGATATAATCGCTGGATAGTGTGATAGATCTCCGAGCAGCTTCCAAACCAATCGAGCTTTCGATAATCTGAAAAGTAAAGGACAAACAACTACATAAACAATGAATGCTTAGTAAGTTTTTATAAACTTTAGTCATATCAATCCATTTCAAATATGAAATTTATACGTGTCAAGAATAATCTAATATCAATACCGCAAGATTCATGAAACCATATTCAACAACTCACAAAGTGAATAAATCCACGGCATCACATATACATGTGATGCCTAGCATCATGGGATTTTATAAAAATTTAAACCCTTTCCAAATTTTCTTACTTTCATTTGTATTTCATTACTTTCTATTACATTCTTTCTTTAACTTAAATAACAACATCAATTCAACTTATCATTCCATTTTTCATCATTTTACACTTCAAGTATGAACTTACTATCTCATTACCTTTCCAAACTCGTTTCATATGCATATCACACAATACATAAGCATATCATTCAACCGTAGCCACAACTTAGTGCATTTAAACATAGCTCTTTTGGAATTAACCACATGATAAACCATTTCAATAGAAATTACATAATTTAAACCTTACCACTCTTTTATGATCACAAGCATATTTCCATTTAGGCACTTACCATTTCAATGTATAACTTATAAGTTTAACGTGGCATAATCCAACCACAACTTGACCAAATCCTAGGCATTTACACCAAACATGTTAGCATACAAGATATAAATCGTAGGCACATTAACATAAATAGCCATTTAGCCACAACATGTATCTCATGAGTTTATAACTCATCTCAACCTATATAATTTTCATGTATCATCATATCAAGGATGTTCATATATGTACATGTCATAAAACATATCCTTCTCTTACCGTTTCTTATCCAAATAATGTTCGTTGAACCATTTAGAATACTGTTGGATACCCGAGATAGCTCATACATAGTGTGCTAAATCATATAATTGTAATCCGTCAATTCCTGTACATGTATGCTCACATGAGCTGTGAATCAAAATTTTCACACGAGCTGTGAATCAGAATGCTCATACGAGCTGTGAAAATAGGCCTGCTCACATGAGTTGTGGGTCGAAACGTAGCTACACAATGCTACTCACACGAGCTGTGGCATATCCACAACACATGCCGAAACTCAACCATCTGTAGGACGTTCAGGACCAACACTTGAATTATGTAAACCCTAATGACGTGTCATTTGTATCCTACGAATTTCTAAGGTTGAAATAGGGCTCGGTAATCGTCATACGTTGTTGGATTTACGTCGTTTCATAACACGATAAATTTCATACTAACATATATATATAGATTTAATCACAATATGATAACATATTAACATTTAATTTAATCAAAATTATAAAAAAAATATAGTTCATACGAACTTACCTAGATAAATTGCAGAAATACCAAAGTTTAAGGGCATTTTAATAATTTTTTATTTTCCTCAATTTTCCATTGGATCTTAATCTAAATTAGTAATTTCATTCAATATATTAATTTATACAATAAAACAATTCATTTTATGAAATTTGGTCATTTTTGACATTTTTTCAAAATTGACCCTAAAGTTTTACTTTTATTCAATTTAGTCCCTAATCCCAAAACATGCAAATTAACCATTTTTAACCAAAATTGAGCTTATAAAAATGTTCATGGTATCCAAAACAACCCATTCATACAATAATTTCACATTTAATCCTTACATTTTTACTATTTTAACAAATTAGTCCCTAATCGATAAATTCATCAAAAATAACATTCAAAATCATCAATTAACATCTAAAATCATAATGTTCATCACTAAAAACATTTAAAATCTTTAAAATTTTCAAAATCGAAGGTACGGGCTAGCTGACCTAGTTGCAATGATCTCAAAAGCATAAAAATTATTAAAAACAGATAGCTTAGGGACTTACATGCATAATTTTAACCATGGCTGAACCTAGCTTCATTTCCATGGAGTTTTCTTCTTCCAATTTCGGTGAAGAAGACACTAAAAATGATGATAATATTTTTTCTTTTATTTAATTAAAGTTTAATTATAAAATTACAATTTTGTCCATTTAAAATTCAACCAAATTTCAAGCTTTTAATTTCCCAAAATCATCCACTAAATTCTTAAATGGTCTAATTACCATTTAAGCCCCTTTTCCTTTATTCAATAAACCATTTAATCACTCAAATCAAATAGTGACTAAATTTAACATCTTTTACGATTTAGTCCTTTTTAATTAATTAACTATCGAAACGTTAAAATTTTTTAATGAAAATTTAATACCACCTTAAAGACACTTCATAAATATTTTTAAAAATATTTATGGTTTGGTTTATAGAAATGAGGTCCCGATACCTCATTTTTTAAATCACTTGACCTTAGGGTCTTACCACTTGAATTTAATAAATCGTTATAAAACATAAATTACCAAATCAAAAACCTTTTTAAAAACTATATTTGACTCGTAAATATTAAATAATAATATTTATGAACTTTCTCATCGAATTTAGTGGCCACGAAACCATGATTTTTGACCCCATTGAAAAATAGGCTGTTACAATCTCTCTCTCTCCTCCACTTTCTCTCTTATACTCTCATCTTTCATCTTAGCCAACTCCATAACCATTGTTATCATACCACCATACACAACGACTCTTTGCCTTACCCAAAGCAAGGTGAACCACCTTACATCATCGTCATCCCCACCTTGTTTGATCATTGTATCAATAATTGGTACGGTGAGCGTGGACCACTTCCACATTCGCATTTTCTTTAATGGCAAACCTAAAAACCAACAAATCCACTTGCCAAACTCAAGACAAACCAAAAAAACTAACCAAACCTTACACTTACTACAACCATCCTTACCCATATCAACAATACTATGAACCATATTGTAATATCCCTAAAGTCCCCTTAGTCGTAAGAAATATAAACTCGAGAATATGTGTTAAGATTTCTCAGAGTAAATAAAATGTAAATTATCGTTGCTAGTGGAAAAGAGTATTGGATATTGAAGGAAGTTAAAACAAGTAATATATTGTGAGATAATTATTTAAAGTAAGGACCAAATCATAAAGAAGTGAAAAGTAATGGGCCAAATTGTAAATATTCAAAAGTTAAGTGTTCAAAGTGAAAAAATGGAAAAAAATTTAGGGACTAAAGTTTTAATTTTTTGTGTGAATGATGAAATTGTAAGTGTTAAAAGTATTGCAAGAAAGATAGTTTTTGGAAAAAATTACTAAAATGCCTCTAGATGTATGGATGAATCATGATCATTGGATTTACTTGGAGATTAAGGAGAAGAATATGGACCCTTGGTTTATAATTATGATGTTGGTGATATTTAATTATTTAATTATTATGTAATTAATATTTTATTAAGATGTTTTATAATTTTAATTAACATATATGATAATTATAAAGGAAGTACTAAAATTCATGAAAATTTTCATAGCCACCAAAAAGGAAACGTGAAGTAGAGATCCTAGAGAGTTTGATTATAATTTTAGAAGAATTTGGAGTTGGAAATGAAAAAAGTTAAGAGAAATTATGAAATCAAGGTATCCAAGCTTGAAGGTGAAGATGAAAGTGTGAGAAAACATGAGTGTGTGAAGAAATTAAGGTAAGTGGTTTAAATTATTATGTTATATCTAATTGACTGTTTAATTTGATAAGATATTTTAAGAAGTAATTATTTATAATTATTTTCTATGTTCTAAGTAAAGAAAATATTATGTTGATGTATGAAGAGAATGATGAATGATTTTAAGCGAATAACTAAAACAAAGTGTGAGTGATTTAATTATGAAACTTTTAATTCAAAATTTATTAGTGAAATGATGAATTGTGTATTTGAGATGTTGAAAGTGGTAAATATTTATTTTGAATATTAGTTGGATGAGTAAATTGAATGTGATTAATTTGATAAAATTTGAAGTAAGGACTAACTTTTAAATTTGAAAAAATTATGAAAATAAGGATTAAGTATATAGATTAAATTTTGGATTTTTATGGAAAAACTATAAGAATATTATATTTAAAGTATTGGAAAAATTGTACTTAAATCAACATGTTTTAGATTAAAAGGACTAAATTTAGAAATTTCTAAAAGTTTAAAATTTAAGAGTTGAAAAATTAGAAAAGACAAGATTATATGATAAGAAATGATGTTGTATATTTCCATATAAAATAAACAGAAAAAATGAAAGTTATGGTTTTTCCTTTTTTTTTCTTATGCCCTTTGAAGAAGTCAAAAGCTTGGAGTCGGCATCCGTTCGTAGAAGACCCAGTCCCACTTCAATTGAATTTGGGTAACCTAATTTTGTAGACGTCGTCTTCTCTGATTTTTAAAACCCTGTTACTTTCTTTTTGAAAGGCATCGCCGTCCCTATTGCATTAGGCTGAGATTTTATATGTTTTAAAAGTGACCGCCTATTATCTCAAAATAAAAAATTGTCTATTACCAAATAAATAAATAAATGTGTTATGTATGAACCAACTAATGTTTAAAAGTTAGGAGGTCAAATCGATGAAACTTATAATTTGCGGTTGAATCCATAGAATAAAGAAGGAATTTAATGTGATTCAACTTCGAAATTGATAAGTCCAAATTCCCTTTGTACTGAAACCAGGTTCTTTTCATGTGTTGCTTGATGGAGAAAGTCAAAGTCAACTTCTGCGTATGAAAAGCCATCGTACTTTAGCATATATAGGGCGCCTTATCCATGAAAAACTTAACCCTAAGCATATATCACAACAATAGCTATACAATTTCCAGTGATCCCAAATGGCATATCCCAGTTCCAGTTCAAGCCAACCATTAGCTAACCCTGTTTCCATCATCAGCTCTCATTTTTGTGCTCCTTACCCCATTGATCTCGCTATCATTAGGAACGTTTTAACCATAAGTGATGGGAGCTTCGTAGTTACTGACATCAATGGCAATATTGTTTTCAAGGTTAAAGGAGCTTTTCTATCCGTCCATGACCGACGGTTGTTGCTCGACGGTGCTGGGAATCCCATCGTTACTCTCAAACAAAAGGTCGTCGATGCCATAGATGTTATAAGCTATATATTCAAGTTTCAAGTCTATACTTACATCATGTACCTATATTGTTTGTTTTGTATTGATGCAGTTAATGAGTGCACATGATAGATGGCAAGTCTTCAAGGGAGATAGCACGGATTCAAGTGATCTTTTGTTTTCGGCTAAACGATCTTCCATGTTCCAGTTAAAGACCAAATTAGATGTGTTTTTGGCAAACAACACAAAGGAGGAAGTTTGTGATTTTAAGGTTAAAGGGAGTTGGTTGGAAAGGTCTTGTGTTGTTTATGCCGGAGAGTCTTCCACCATTGTTGCCCAAGTAAGCTTCTTTTTCTTTTTCCTGCAAAGTATACGCACTTGTAGTTTAGCTTATTCAAAAAAAGAAAAAAAGAAAAGAAAAGGAGGAACTATTCAAATTAATGAGTGTTAAATAAATGTGATCGGCAGATGCACAAGAAGCACACTGTTGAAAGCATACTGATAGGGAAGGATAAGTTCATGGTGGCGGTTTATCCCAACATTGATTACGCATCCGTTGTAGCCCTTATTGTGATTCTTGATGGGATAAATAAGGAGGATAGTTCAGGTTCAGGAGGAGATTTCGATTTTCTTGGTGGGATAAATTAGAAATCTTATCCAACAATTAACGCGTGATGTATTGATAGAAAACGTTGGTTTCGTAGTGTTTTAAATTGATACTTAATCTGAAGAAATCTTCACTCTCTTGTTTTGTATTACTCTGCACAAAGTTCAGTGGATATTATTTGTTGAATGTAAAAAAAAAGTATACGTCTTCATACGGCAGTGAATCAAGTCAATTTGCCTAACCTTGTTAAATAACTTCAGCTAAAGAACAAAGATATCACATTTTAAAATTCATGGTACGAGAGCATATTAAAAATATAATATCGGTAATGACAATATATCGTAAAGAAAAAGAGAAATAAAAATAAAGAACACAGGTTTTTACGTGGAAACCCTTTCGGGAAAAAAATCACGGGCAGAGGAGAAGAAAATTCACTATGTCAAATTCGAATGATTACAAGAGGAGTTTCGACTACATCTATTTATAGGTTGAAAAAATCTAATTCTAATCAAAGTCAAATATATTATGTTAATAAATGCTAAATATATTATACTCATAAATACTAAATCTTCTAGAAAGAAGATATATTTTGTTTAACTTGACTTGTAAGCAATCTATTAGAATTTGGGTCACACAACTCTAACAATCTCCACCTTGACACAAATTCTCAACGAAAAAGTTTTTCACCTCTTCCATAAAACCCCTTAAGGGTTTAACTTCAACAATGAACACCAATCAAGTCTAAGCAATGCTCAAACTTGGTTATAGAAAGTGACTTAGTCATCATATCTGCAGGATTTTTATTAGTACTAATTTTGCTCACAACAATATCACCACGAGCAATAATATCACGAACAAAACGATACTGAACATCAATGTGTTTTGTTCTCTCATGAAACATTTAATCTTTTGTAAGGAAGATAACACTCTGACTGTCACAAAATACTGTACTGATTTGAAGGTCTTCATTGAGTTCACAAAATAGTCCCTTCAACCAAATAACTTATTTACAAGTTTCAGTAATCTCCATGTACTCAACTTCAGTGGTAGACAAAATGACTGTAGTTTGCAAAGTGACTTTCCAACTAATTGCACAACCTCTGATTGTAAAGACATAACCTGTGAGAGATCTTCTTCTATCAAGGTCTCCAGCAAAATCAGCATCAACATACCTAATGACCCCATCTCTAGTTCTTCCAAACTGTAAGCAAACATCAGTAGTACCTCATAAGTATCTTAAAACCCACTAAACTACTTTCCAATGTCCTTTACCGGGATTCGCCATGTATCTGCTAACTGCACTAACTGCATATGATAAATCTAGACGTGAACAAACCATGGCATACATGAGAGATCCCACTACACTAGAGTATGGAACATATGACATATACTCAATCTCATCATCTAATTGTGGAGACAAAGCCGATGAAAGTCTGAAATGGGCTACTAAAGGAGTACTAACAGGCTTAGCATTCTGCATATTGAATTTGCAAAGAACTTTTTCAATGTACCCCTTCTGACTTAGGTATAGTTTACTTGCTTTTCTATCTCTGAGAATCTCCATACCAAGTATCTTCTTTGCTGGTCCCAAATCTTTCATCTCAAATTCTTCACTTAGTTGGGCTTCGACCTTTCTTATCTCTCCGTTATCTTTTGCTGCTATCAACATGTCATCAGCATAAAGGAGTAGATATACAAAAGAACCATCACTGTTTTTGTTAAAGTAAACACAACTGTCAAAGTTATTTCTCTTGAAATCATGAGAAGTCATAAAGGAATCAAACCTCTTGTACCACTGTCTTGGTGACTGTTTCAAACCGTAAAGGGACTTTTTTAGCAAGCAAACATAGTACTCTTTTTCTAAGATTGTAAAACCTTCTGGTTGTTGCGTGTAAATATCCTCCTCAAGTTATCCATGCAAAAATGCAATCCACTCTTGGAATTTGACTGTAACCCTTTGCAACAAGCCTTGCATTATATTTGGGTTCTTCAACTCCTGAAGTTCCTTCTTTCTTTTTAAACTCTCATTTACAATGAACAACCTTTTTACCTTTAGGAAGTTTCATAGGATCACATGTTCTTCTTTTGTGGAGTGATTTCATCTCCTCTTGCATAGCAAACATCCACTTTTCTGAGATTTACAGCTAACCGCCTCAGAATAATTAGATGGCTCTTGGTTTGCATCTATATCTTCAACCACATTTAAAGCATAAGCAACTAGATCAGCCTCAGCATACTTCTTTGGAGGTTTAATTTCTCTTCTAGTTCTGTTTTTAGCGATAGAGTATTATGGTAAATAAGCAACTCTATTCTAAATTTTTGTGCTGGCTTGAGGAGTTGACTCTGTTGTAGATTCTGGATTAATCTGATACTCCACCTACTTTTGATTTTCTTTATTGGAAGAGTCTTTAAGAGATAAGTTAGGTAGCATTGCAGTTTCATCAAAAACAACATCTCTGCTAATCACAACTTTTCTATTTTTAGGACACCATAACTTATACCCTTTTACACCAGCTTTATAACCAAGAAAAACAAATTTAATGGATCTTAGTTCCAATTTTCCATTATCAACATGAGCATACGCATGACACCAAAACATCTTTAAATCAGAATAATCAACAGGATACCAGACCATACCTCTTGTGGAGTCTTTTTCTTAATGGCAATGGATGGAGATCGGTTGATAAAAAAACATACAATAGAGGCTGCTTCGGCCCAAAATGACTTTGGTAAGTTGGCATTTGACAACATATATCGAATCTTCTCCATGATTGTTCTGATCAATTATTCTACAACGTCGTTTCGTTGTGGAGTATGACGAACTGTCAAGTGTCTCACAATCCCTTCTAACCTACACAGTTTATTAAACTCATCAGTTTATTTTATTTGTTTTCTCATCTTTTTTTCAATAATAGTTTACCAAGAGTTAAATGCGGAAAACTTATTGCTTTTCTGCTTCAAGAAGAACGCCCAAACTTTTCTAGAAAAATCATCAATAAAAGTTAGCATATAATTAACTCCACCTCTCGAAGGCATTCTGGATGGCCCCCACAGATCAGAATGAATATACTCCAATTTTCCCTTTGTGTTATGGATTCCTCTAGTGAATCGAACTCTCTTTTGCTTCCCAAAAACGAAGTGCTTACAGAACTTTAGTTTGCAAATTCCTCGCCGATCAATAAGTCCCCTTTTGCTCAATTCTGCCATGTCATTCTCACTCATATGCCCTAGAAGCATATGTCAAAGTTTAGTAATATCATCATCTGACAAGGAAGAGAAAGTGACAGCTGCATCACCAGTAACAGTAGAACCTTGCAAAACATATAACTTGGTAGTCTTTCTCTGCCCTTTCATCACAACGAGGGAACCTTTAAAAATCTTTAAAACCTTACTTTCAGCTGTGTATCTGTACCCTTTTGAATCAAGTGTACTCAACGAAATTAAATTTCTCTTTAATTTTAGAACATGTTGCACGTCACTAAGTGTTTTGACAACTCCGTCAAACATCTTAACTTTAATCGTTCTAACACCTGTAATTTTACACAAAGTATTATTTCCCATCAAAACAACACCTTTAGAAACTCTTTCGTAAGTTGTAAACCAATCCCGATTGAGAATCATGTGGAAGGTGCAGCCCGAATCAATGATCCACTCCTCGCTCACTTTAGAATTGTTGACAGAAGCGACTAGAAGTTCACTATCGCTGTAGTCTTTTACAACATCAGCTTCACCAGAATTTTTTGGTTGTTTTCCCTTTTGATTCGCAGCCTCCCTTTTGATATTGTTCTGTAGCTTATAGCACTCAGATTCAATGTGTCATTTCTTCTTGTAGAAGTTACAAGTTTTACCTCTATTTGAAGGCTTCAATCGACCCTTAGATTTACCGCAAGAATTCTGTTCCTGTGTCCTTCCACGATCATCATTAGCATTTTGATCTTGACTCCCATGAAAGGGTTAACCATAAGATGCTTCATTTTATCATACGAGGTCAAAGAATCATAAACCTCATCAATTGTGAGAGACTAGCGGCTATAAAAAATCGTGTCTCTAAAAGTTGAATAAGAGGGGGGCAACGAACAAAGTAGAATCAACCCTAGATCTTCCTTATCATACTGAACCTCCAGGGCCTCCAAGTTTGCGAGAATTTCTTTAAACACTGTTAAGTGTTCGTGCACAGATGCACCTTCCTCCAAACCATGAGCATAAAGACACTGCTTCATATGCAACTTGCTGGTTAGAGTTTTCGACATACATATTTGTTCCAGCCTCTTCCATAATGCAGCGGCGGTCTTCTCCTTCATCACATCTTGCAAAATTTCGTTAGACAAATGCATATGTAATTGTGTTAACGCCTTTCGATCCTTACGCTTCTTCTCTTCATCTGCTAATGTCGAAGGCATCTTATCTATCCTTAGCAGGGCATCCTTCAAATCCATCTGCACAAAAATTGCTTGCATCTTAATCTGCCACAACATAAATCTGGTGTTGTAATCAAATAGCGAAATTTCATAATTCAAAGACGCCATTATCGTGATCAAGATGAACAACTCGAAAGCTCTGATACCAATTTGTTAAAAATAAAACGTCGGTAATGACAATATATCACAAAGAAAAAGAGAAATAAAAATAAATAACACAAATTTTTACGTGGAAACCCTTTCAGGAAAAAAATCATGGGTAGAGGAGAAAAAAATTCACTATGTCAAATTCGAATGATTACAAGAGGATTTTTGACTACATCTATTTATACATTGAAAAACCTAATTCTAATCAAAGTCAAATATATTATGTTAATAAATGCTAAATATATTATACCCATAAATACTAAATCTTCTAGAAAGAAGATATATTTTGTTTAACTTGACATGCAAGAAATCTCTTAGAATTTGGGTCACACAACTCTAACAGAACAAATTTGGCTTTAAACGCAAAGGCTTGATAACTGATTCATCAAAATTTGCCCACTAAAGTCAAAATTGAGCTACTTGCTTGGTTATTTTGATACCTAAAAGCAAGGTAACGAAACCTTGAAGCAGGGTCCTAAAATTTAAGTTAAAAATAGCTCCAACATACTCTAAAACACTTCTTACAAAGCAAAATCCATCTCAAAGCATACCATAGTTTATCTCATAACCATAAATCATTAAAACACATTTTGAGAACACTTTAAAACCTCAATAACACATCCAAAACGAACCTCATAATCAATTAAAATTTAGCTAAGATCAAAGGAATAATTGCATGCATAATTAATGATCACATGTTCACCAAAACATAAACCAACTATAGAGTACACAAAACACGACTCTCAAATCATTTAAAATTCCAAATCGAGTATTATAACGCTGACATATAATCATACAACAAAAGACTCGCTAAGTACACTACCACTAGGAGTCTTTGAACACAAATGAGCTATTATAACACATGTAGCCTTAAAATGATAGAACGGTAGTCCATTCTACAAGTTAAGCTTTTCGAAGGCACAAGAACCTATGCGCAAGGAAATAACACTACATAAGCATAAAAATTTGAAAGTTCAGAAGGAAAGTATCATATTTACATTGCTTTCGATTGAGCTAGTCAAGTTAATTATTAAATTCAGTGTCCTTAGTATAGTTTTTTGTCATATATACTTGTAATATTTTGAATAGATTGGTTTAATAAAATTCTATCTTTTGCATTAATATCGTTTGTATTTGTTTTCAACGGTTTTTGCACGTAAAACAAAATGAACAAGTAAATAGTGACTCACTAAATACTTAATGTTTAACTAATATTAAGTTATATTATGTGGTCAAATTATAATACGAGAGGACAACTTATATTAGTAGGTAATATAAATGGTCCATAACATAATCGAAATTAAGTAAATCGATTAAAAGACTTTCATGTCATCTATCAAGCCCAAATGGGAGAGACCTTGTCTTGGGTGTTGGAGTAGATAAATCTCGAAAGATATAGACATAGATGTGATTTGTAACACCTTCTACTGGAATTGAATCACCAAATCTGAATATAAGATGTTACAACACATAAACACTTAGCAAAAATTTTACAACCAGCCTATAACCATTTTTAAAACATATTTCTTATTAATTTATTAACTATCTTTAGAACAAAATATTAATTAAAGAAAATACTTAAGAATACATTAGATCTTCAAAGCAACATAAGACATTACAACTCAAAACTTTGCTAAAGACAGACTCATCATGGTGTAGTGTACTAAGCGCCACGCTTTTACGGTACCCTTTGTATGCATAATGATGCAACTCGAACTGCTACCTTGGCATAATCCTGGCTTGGTCCCTCCTAGTGTACCCACTCTTATAGCGAAACCTAAAAAATAAACAAACATTTGTAAGTTTAAATGAACTCAGTGAGCTTTAACCTAGATTACCTTGAAGCATTCGTTGTTTAATTCCTCATCTTGAAGAATCTGGATTTCCTTTCTATCTTTGGTGGATACTTTCTTAATATCGACATATACATATACACCAAATTCCATACTTAACCATCTTACACATAGTTAACTCATTGAGCTGATTATATTTCATCCTTTTTTGGAAAACGAATACAGTTCTCAAAAGGATATCCATACAGAACCTACCTTCGTTAGATTATCATATAGTTGGATGTTGAGTACCTCCCCTAGGATGGGGAATCACAGATATTATTCCTATCAGTTATACTAACTAATTTTTTAAGATAAACTTCATATAGATCCAAATTTTTGGCAGATTCTCATACTGAATTGACAACTATCAGATTACCAGTCGAATCATGTCTTAAATCAACCCTTATCACAACTTATTCTGATTGATGAAATCTTCTAAGTCATCCTGTGGAATTTCAGAAAACCAAGCTACATATCATGAGAACGCTCTGATTTGACAGTCAACTTATACTTCAGATAACCTTTTTTATATACAGCGTGAACACTCAGATTTGATGAATACTAGATAATTCAGATTACTTCCTTACATAGCATATGAAAATTTAGATATGACAAACTCTTTGATGTTGGGACCGCCAGTACGCCCCGTGGCTTAGCAGAAAAATTATTTCGGCGATCCACAACCAATGATCCATGTATGAGGAACAAATCGGGTTCAAATAGGGTTGAAAATATACCTTCTTTACTGTAAACATTGAAAGAATGCTACTGATTTGATGTCGATTCCAAGTCACAACGAAAAACGTCCCAGCCTCTATGTAGTCCACCCCGTAAAAAACAAACAACCACTTGAACTTTTTAGAGAGAATTAAAAATAGTTGCTAGACCTTTATTTTATTAAGATGGTAACCTTAAAACACTAAGGGATTATCATCATTTTATCCTATTAGATATCACATATTAAAAAAGAAAATCAAGATTATTCCCTTATTAATAGAGAAGGAAAATGGAAAGTTAGAAAAATGAATTATATTCTTTCAAAAAGAATATAGGATTATTCCTTTGTTAACAAAGAATGCAAATTTAAAGTTAGAAAAAGGAGTTATATTCTTTCCAAAAAAATATTAATTTCCATGTCTTTTATATTTTGATCGAAATTAATTAATATAATTGTTTATATTAATAAATTTGGTAAAATATATACAATTAATATTTTTTATGAATCAAATTCATATATTAATCATATTCTTTCCAAAAGAATATTAATTTTCATGTCTTTTATATTTTAACCAAAATTAATTAATACAACTGTTTATATGAATAAATCCAGTAAAATATATACACCTAGTATTTTGTATGAATCAAAATTCATATATTAATTATATTTTTTCCAAAAGAATATTTATTTACATGTCTTTATATTTTGATCGAAATTGATTAATATAACTGTTTATATTAATAAATTTGGAAAAATATATACAATTAATATTTTGTATTAATCAAATTCATCTATTAATTATATTTTTCCAAAAGAATATTAATTTTCATGTCATTTATATTTTGACTGAAAGTAATTAATATAGCTGTTTATATTAATAAATTCGATAAAATATATACAATTAATATTTTTTATGAATCAAATTCATATATTAATTATATCTATGTTCTTTATTTGTGTACAACAAGTTTGCACATATAATATGTTTAATATTTAACTATCAAATTAAATTAATTCAACAATTAATTTAATTCATGTGACAACTAAATACAGTACCAAATATATTTGGATTCTATTCGTTTCAACTATAGGGTGTGACCTTGTAGGCTCTTCTAACGTTAGTAGAAATACTAAAACGTTTCTAACATTACAAGCAATGAATGACATCTAACAATACATCATTTTCATCCAAGTTAGAAGAAGTTGTGATTCGACATAACCTTTTTGTGATAATCTTTTCATGTATTATATCCTTTTATCCTTAATATCGATTGGACACAATTCATGGAATAGTCACACTTGTATAGTCCAATCTCATATTTCTAAATTTTCTGAACAGGCTATAATTAACAAATAAGTGTTGTATCTCATATCAACTTATTCACTTGGCCATGCATTTCTAGTCTCACTCCATCAAGAGGCCTAAGATATTGCTTCCATTATGTAGGAGGGATAAATCTTATCTTGATCAACCATATCCCACTACATGAATTATGGTATATCCAACATCAATTTTTATAGTACAACCTGTTACGGTAAACATTTTGGTTGTATCAAAATATACGACTCACGATGTTGGGACAATGATGATCTCAAGTCTGGGATTATGTACATAGTTATCACTATGATTAATATTGTGACTATTACATAATAATCCAAGAAACATACTCATAGCGGGTCAGTCCAATATGCTGTTCTATAACTGATACTAATGTATTGATTTTTGACATCCTTATGTCAATGACAATTCTTTGTCATCAATCAACTATACATTAGTCTCAATGCATTATTGTTGTCCAAGCCCACAATAGTACTTGACTAAGGACATTTTTAAGAATAATCATATTTTCTTAGGACTTTATTACAATTCTTCCATACTGAACCTTTTAAGTACTTTATCTATGTATGGGCTTTGGCTTAGACCTAAGAGTGTCTTGATCTATCTCTATATATTTTGACTCCTAATATGTATATAGCCTCACCTAAGTCCTTCATAGAAAAAAAGCTTCCTAACCAAGTCTTAACAGACTGTAGGGTAGGTATGTCATCTACATACAATACCAAGAATACAATAATGCTCCCACTAATTTTCTTGTAAACATAAGACTCATCTTCATTTTTGATAAAACCAAACTATTTGATTGCATCATTAAAATGACGATTCCAACTTTAAGAAGCTTACTTTAATCCATAAATGGATCTTTGTAGCTTGCATATCTTACTAGCATATTTTGGATCGACAAAACCTTCAGATTGTGTCATGTACACATCCTCTTCTAGTTTCCCATTAAGGAAATTTGTTTTGACATCCATCTACCAGATTTCATAATCATGAAATGCAGCTATTGCAAGTAAGATCCGAATGAATTTAAACATAGCAACAGGAGAAAGGGTGTTATCATAGTCAATACGATGAACTTGGCGAAAACCTTTAGCGACTAATCGCCCTTTGTATGTTTGCATATTACCATCCATGTAACACCCCCAAAATAGGGACTACGAGTTTTAGGGGTATTTTAGGAATTTTAGCCTTAGAGTGTTCAGAATTTCGCGACATGGTTTACCAGTAAAGTTTTCGACCATGATTTTTAGAAAATTAAATAAATTTCTAAAAATGAGTTTTAAATACATTTAATTTTGAAAATATGATTGATTTGTGATAGAGTTAAAATTGTGAGCATTTATGAAGCAATTTAACCAAAATTCTAAAATCGCCCTATATCTTTCCCCACCTAGTTTTATTTTCACATTAGTTTTCTTCTCCTTCATTCTCGTGCCGTCCTTTGCATCCCAAACTCCTATTCATAAAGTTTTGATTACCAAACTTAATTCCATTGAGTTCTTTCATCCTTATAGCATTAAATCTCCATAAAATTCCAAGAACACCCAAAACACCATGGATTTCTCCATTGTTGAACTTTTTGGGATTTTTGAGTTTTCGATCAAATGCTTGGATTTTTGTTTACTAAGGCAACGAATGATTTTATTTTTAGTTTTAAATGCTATCTAGTCTTTAAAATTGAGTTTGTAGTTATTGAATCGCATGTTTAAACTAAAAGTCAAAAATTGGGTCGTCAATGGTGAATTTCAGGATTTTCGGTAAAAATGTTGTTTCAAAGTATTTTTCAATTAGTTTTAATGTAATTAGAAGGTTTCTAAACTTACTTTTAAATTTCGTTAAAGATTTCTTGAGTTTTAATGAATTTTTGTTAAAATTACCATAAACATGTCAAAAATTTTGATACCATGAATTGGGTAGTTTTGTGTAGTTTAAATGTTGAGAATTAGTTGTAGGTGAATTATAAGATGAAAAAAATTGGTGTTAGGCAAAAATACTGAGTACAGATCGAGATATTCAAATTTAAAGCTTGTTATGTTAAAGGCTTCAGTTTCATGAGAACTTAGTTTAGGCTTTTATTTTTGATTGCTTATGGTGAGTCATTGGCTAATCTTTGAATGTATTGTTGTGTGAATTTATCGTGTTGAAGTTATGGGATTCGCTAGGACCATCTAAGAGCTAGGAAAGTATAGATTGAGCTTTCGGCTTCTCGAAGAAAGCGTATTGGTGAGTGTTTGGAATCGTTGCTCGTAGACATGAGTCATGTGTTATTTTAGAATTTAGTAGTACCCTAAACCCCTACTCTAAATTCCGAGTGTAGGCTTTCTCATTCCTATGTTATCTTGTGAACTATGTGCTTATGTGCTTGTGAATATGTGAATTGGAATGAGATGCTATAACATGTGATATGTGGTTATGATAACTGTTGTGAAAGTGCAAATGTGTACATGTTATGTAAATGTTAAATTTTAGTGACAATGTTTTGCTAAAAGTGCAAATATGCAGTGATAGTACACGGATAATCGGTAAGTGATATGTGTTTGTTTCGAATATTTTGGCCTTTTGATCTTGAAACCATTGGATATAGTTGGCATGCCATAGGATTGTGAGTACTCACCTATATGTATAATGATTTTAGGAATTGAGGCTCTGGGACATGTTGGAGGGATAAGGAAATGTAAGCTAAGGTCCATTCAACAGGACATGTGAGAGGAAATAATGAGAGTGTTAGTTATATGCTTCACTTATGAGATATGTTCGACTCTATGAGTCATTTGGTGTGATTGGAGATCTGTGTATCCGATATGTGGTGATAATGCCCACTTTATGTTTCAAACCTCAAGAACCAATTTATCATTATACGTGATTGTGTGAAATGTGATACATGATTAATGGATTGTGTTATATGATATATGCTTGAATGAGTATGTAAATGATATGTAATTGAACTAATAGGTAATGCATGAATAGGTATTATATGACACTATACAACAGAACATTGTAATTTTATATATATGGTTGTGTTGTGAATGCATGATGACATGTTTGCGTAGTGGTTGTTCTAATAATTCACTGAGCTTGTTTAAGTTCACCTACTCTTTTTAACATATGTAGATTAGTGACGTTTTGGTGTGGGCGATGTGGTTTTTCTGAGGGAGTGATTCAAGGAAGACTTGTTAATATTTTGTAGGTGTTCATTATTTATTTACGTTTTAGGGAATAAGGCAATGTGGTAGACTTGTTTATAGCCATGTTAGTTCTGAACATTTTGCTGGTTATTGCTTTTGTTTATGAGTTATAAATATGTTTGGGTTTATGAACATTGATGATGGCATGGTGTTTCTTTTTTGGACACGTTTCTGACATTTTGAACTATTAAATTTAGCCATTTGGATGATTATTTATCGAAGTATTTGATGCATGATATTTAGGAATTAGTTTGGAATGGACTAAATACTTTTGTATGTTGTACTTTTGTGGTTTGAGGTAGAGGTATTGGTATTCATGTTTTAAGATGTAACACCCCTTACCCGTATTCGATGTCGGAATAGGGTACGAGGTATTACCAGAACATATACACTTTTAACCATAGTAAACCAAGTTGTAAAATTTCATCTAAATTAAAACTTTCAAGTTGCTATTCTCGAGTCGTTAATTAGGGTTTTCTTGGCTAAATATACTCACAATATTTCACTTCATCGTCGTATGAATTTATAAATTTTCACTTACTTGTTGAATTCGTCCTGAATACCTGAATTTATCCGTATCATTACATATTCTCATATCGTCAAAATTTCCTTTTTAACTAATGTAATATATCAATTACTCACTATCTAGTAAGCTAATTGTCACATATATATATTATCCATTCATCTTCCACAAAGCTAACAAAGTTAGCCACAAAGATAGTACAAATTTTCTCTATTCGATATAAAACCAAAACCTGTTATTTCTTTTCCAACAAACCTTACTAAATATACACTTTATACTAACCCAAGTGTTTAACCATTCGCCCATGACATAAATATATTTTATCCATTATTGCCGAATATAGATATGCTTCACAAATCATAATTCACCTCACATAGTAACTGAATTAATTTTTATCATTTGTTAAATAGATTACAAAATAAGTTATGTAACAAAATATAGATAAATTTTAAACCACACAAACAAACAAATTTTCATGGCATTACATGATCATCACATATCAAAGACAAATGTTCTTGACATTTCTATCACATAAACCGAATTAATCAATGCAACCTCAATGATATAATCATCCATATATCATTATTTTCACACATATAAATATCATGACTAAATTTCCTAAACATTTGATCAATTGCTTTTCAATACCGCAATATCCTTCACTATCAATACATATTTACCATTCAATTTAACATTTACCGATTATAATCGAGCATATGACCATTTATACAAAATTCATTCATACATTTTATTATCCTCCTCCTCATCTCCATTCCACATCCTTTATGTATAAAACATGCTTAATTAGCATTATACATAATTTCACTATTCACTTATATTTAAATTCAAAGCTGTCTATTTGAGTCAGAGTCACTAAATCATTTTTATCCAAAGATACAGAGATCCAAATTAAGTTTTGTTAATTTTCCCTAAAACTAGACTCACATTTATTCTTATCATAAAATTTTCAGAATTTTTTACTTGTCCAATTAGTACATTTTATTCTTTAAAGATTCCCCTATTTCACTGCTCAACATCTCTGACCTCTCTTCACTAAAAGTGAATTATCTCATTGTACAGATTTTGGATGATATTTATATTTATTTACTTTGAAAATAGACTCATTAATAATTCTAAGAATATAAATTATAACTCATAATTATTTTTTTACAATTTTTAATTATTTTACGAAGTCAGAATAGGGTATTCCAAAATCAATCTGACCCTGCCCTAATAAAATTCAAATATCTAAAAATGTGTAACTCTTTTGCTTGTTCTGTTTCTTTTATGTAAAAATAGACTTGTTAATATTTAATTCCATATCTAACTCAACCACTAACTCAATTTCTATGATTTTTGGTGATTTTTCAAACTAATGTCACTGTCACTGTCTAAATCTGTTTTGTTTCAAAATCACTCATTCACATAACACTATAACAATTTATTTTGTAAGAACGGTACAAAACTTCATCACTCCAGTGACTTTTTTGCAACTCATCACATTTCAGTCACATATTCTGATTGGTTTGCAATTTCTCATATCCCGTTAAACATGTCGGTATAATAGCAAACATTCGGTGGTTTGCACATAGTACCACTCATTTAACTATTATCATTTGATACACGTAGTAGCCTTCACATTGTACTACACACGTGATCAAACTTTTCGGTTCACGTAGTAGCCTGCACATAGTACTACACACGTGACCATTAATATCCAATACACGTAGTAGCCTACACATAGTACTACACACGTGATCGAAGCTATCCGGTACGCATAGTAGCCTGCACATAGTACTACACATGCGACATTTCATTCTGGTACACATAGTAGCCTACACATAGTACTACACACGTGACCATCACTTTCACTTTCACATAGTGACCTACACACAGTCCATGTCACACATGTGATCATTTCTGTTACTTCATTCGTATCCCTTTTTATTCCGAATATTCAATCGGGAAATTTCTCACTTTTTCTCAATTTTTTTCTTTTTCACTAATCAAAGTCAATTCCTTGTCTTTCTTGACTTATAATAACACATTTAACTTATTTTACACTCACATTATTCAATCCAGTCCAAAAATCACATTTTGGAAAAATTACATTTTTGCCCCTAAAATTTCACAAAATTATGATTTTGCCCCTAGGCTTGGAAATTAAATTTTATTCCTTTTTCTTATGTTTTATGACATACTGAACAATTTTTGCTTCTATAGGAACATCAAATTCTTGCTCTAAAGTGTACTTATGAACAATAATAATTTTTCACAATTATACCGTTCCACTTGTTTTCGCTGAAAATCGTTTAGTAAAAATCGTTTAACATAATTTTAAGCTTCATATTCCATCATGAAACATCAAAAGTCACACTTTTCATCTATAGGTAATTTTTCAAACATAATTTCTAGCTCGAATTAATGATAGAAATAGCTTAAGCAAGTTACTAGGATTCTAAAAATATAAAGAACAAGAAAAACGAGGCTAGAACGGACTTACCATGAAGCGTGAACGAATGAAAAAACCCTAGCCATGGAGTCCACATGATATTCGGCCAGCACTCATGGAGAAGATGATGATTTTGGCCTTATTTTGTCTTTTTAATTTGTTTTAATTACCAAATTACCAAAATGTCCTCTTAAAAATATCTTATTTCACCTATTTCATGTCCATTTTTGTCCATAACATAACCAATGGTCTAATTACCATTTAATAACCTTCAATTTAAAATTTCATAGCAATTTGACACCTCTAGCTTCTAGAACTCAACTTTTGCAGTTTTTACAATTTAGACCTTTTGACTAAATTGAGTGCTCAAACGTTGAAATTTTCGAACAAAATTTTCACGAAATCTTTCTGTGAAATTATAGACCATAAAAATATAATAAGAAATAAATTTTTCCTCATCAGATTTGTGGTCCTGAAACCACTGTACCGACTAGGCTTAAAATCAAGCTGTTACATAAAAATAAGACGTCTATGTTTTGGAACGTGTAGGAAAGTTGGAATAGAGATTTGGTGTTGATACCTTTACTCGAGTATCGATTCTTGAGGTAAATATATCGATACTCCATGATAGGTACCGATAATTTTCGACAGTATAATTTTTGTACGAGAAACAAAATACATGTTTGGTATAGAATTTTTAGGTGGTTTTGATACCAGTTAAAGAAAATGTCAATACCCTAGGGTTAGTGTCGATTCCTACGTGTTTAACCTTGAAATCTTGCTAAGTGGTCCAAATTCTTGAAATTGTTAACACGGTTAGTTACATTGACGTATGTCTAGCATGGTTTTATGATAATTAATGTATGTATGTCTTAAAATTTGTGCAAATGAGAAGACTAACATGTTTCAACTTTAATAATGAACACTGTAATGTACAAGTAGTGAGACGATGGTGTGACATCTTTATATTTGAGCTCGGCGACCGGGGCAAGTATAAGGTGTTACAATCCATGTCAGTTCTCTTTTTGAAAACCCACTTGCACCCTATGGGTTTAACCCCTTCAGGTGGGTCAACCAAGATCCAACCTGGTTTTCTAACATGGAATACATCTCAAACCTCATGGCCTCAAGCCATTTCTTTGAATCTGGGCTCACCACCGCTTCTTGATAAGTCATAGGCTTATCTTGATCCATAAGTAGAATATCACCATGTGTTATAATGAGAAATCCATATCTCTCAGGTATATGGCATTCTCTTGAAAAAGAAAGATATAATTTTGAGAATAGTGTATCCATTTCAGATAGCAAATCAGTGACACCATGAAGAACCGGTATTTGTTATTTTATATAGTTGACTTCTTTGTTTGGTTAATAGAACTATCGCAGTTTCAAGTATTGACTTTCGATCAGATTGTTGTTAGCTCCGAGTTATGAATCAGATGTACTGAAGATTTCTTTTCAGACTTGACTTAAACAATGTGAGATTTTAATAACACCGTTGGGATTACCAATCACATAGTCACCATATAAATTTAATAGTTAGGATTTGCTAGCTGTATGTTATAATTGATATTCAAGTTATGCGAGGATTGAAATGGAACATGATCAGCATAGGAAAACAATGTTGTAGATCTTACGAGAGAAATAATTATATGAGAATATCAGTAAATGTGAATTCTAGTTTCGAGAAGTAAGTTTTCTAAACCTCTTATTAATAGCTATAGATATCTGAGTTATTCTGAAGAAACTCCTGATAATTTTGAATTAGGAATTTTTTGGGAAATATTATAGAAATGCGTAGTTTTCTAGTATTTACTTTATATTACAAATGATTTGTACAAGCTTTTCGATGATAGCTCTATCATTGATGAAGTTGCTATATCTAGGTGATAACAAAATGTATGACTTGAAATACAGATGTTGATAGTCAGGAATGAAACAATAAATATTTGATTTTATATTGAGATGTTTTGTAAATCAACAAGTAAAAGTAAATTGTTAGGTTCCATCCAATTAGCTATAGCCTATTGAGTTTTCCCAAGTGAAAATGGAAATATGTTCTGATCGATTGCAAATCGGGACTATCGTTATCTCCGAAAAACAAAAAGAAACTCTATTTAGATAAATGTTGTATATTCAGAAGAGCCTGTCAAAATTTTAGCTTTGGAAATAGTAGAACTACCGAATTAGTGAGTATTGTTAGTGAAAGTTCTGTGACACCAATATGGTACTGAAGAAGCTATGTGGGAAAAATGGAAGATTTATGATATCATAGCATCTGAATCTATTCGTAGGTAAAAAATTTTAGGACGAAATTTCTTAAGGGGGGAGAGTTGTAATAACCCATTTTTCAGTGGTGTCAGAAACAGTGGTTTCAGTGCCACGAATCTGATGAGAGAGTCCATAAATATTATTAAAAATATTATTTAATAATATTTATGAGTTTATTTTAGTATTTTTATTTATTTTTAATTTGATCATTTTTATTTAACTGGATAATTAGTTAAATACAAGTGGTTTAATCCAAAAGTCAAGTGGTTTTAGAAAATGAGGTATCGGGACCTCGTTTCCATAAACTGAGCACATAAATATTTTTATTAAATATTTATGGAGTTGTTATATAGATGTATTTAATTTTGGTCCAGAAATTTTAATGATTGGATGATCATTTAAGGACTAAATTGTGAATATGTTAAAAGTGACATTAATTTCTGTAAAATTGAATTTTTGGGGGTTGTAGAAGGGTATAAGTGAAATTGGAATGAAAAACGAAGCTCAATTGTGAAATTATACTTGTTTTGGTTTTATGGACTAAATTGAATAAAATATAAAAGTTTAAGGAAATTGTGTAAAATGAAATTAAAAGATTATAAGCATGAATTTGAGTATTATTATGAGAATTGGTATTGATACTTTTAATCTTAACTACTATATAGATCAGGTTGTTGACTTAGGCGAAAAAGAAAAAACTACCGAATAGTCCCTAGTATCTAAAGAATTATCGTTTTATCGAATAAGTTCATATGATTTAAGTTATTTCAAATTGCTATCAAGTTATGTTTAAATATTTATTTATGTTCTATTGAAAGTTTGAACGGTTAATGAATTAGTATACAATTTGGAATTTGACTTAATGGTAATGAAATTGTATTGGATTGAAGTATGGAGATATTTCCGATGAACATAGTAAAAGTCTTGTACACGAGGTTTCAAGTTGATTTCCGATGTTACTGAGCTCTAGCATTTTTTATAGACTCGAAGATACATGTGACACAGATTTAGCCTAGACTAGTGATCTGTTGTCATTTTAAAGGTTTAGCTATATATAGCCCTGGCCAAGCTATTTACTCTGTTGTTAGAGGTTTAGCCCGGACAAGTAACCTGGTACTTATGTATATGATTAGTTTGGACAAGCATCAGACGTTATTTTACTCGTGTATCGAGTTTCTTTTACAAAGTTTCATCGGTAAAACAATTTATGAGAAATGTGGAATTGTGAATTTCTCGATTAACTTCCGATTGATTTAAATCCCAATTTATAATAATTAATTTCCAATTATCAGTGTCAATTACCTTATAACATACTATTCAAGGCATATGACAACTTAATTTCATTTTACACAATTTTCAATTTTTTTCATTTTATTCAATTTAATCCCTAAAATCAAAACTATCATAATTTTCACATTTACGCCCCGTTTTTCATTCCGATTTTAATTTCATCCCTATATAGCCCTCTAAATTCAATAGTTACAAAATTTTCGTGTCAATTTTGAAATATTTTTATTTTAGTTCCTAAACTCAAAACTAGTAAATTTCACTTTGCAAATTAGCCCTATTACATTTCTAAGCTTCAAATCCTACCATTAAACATCAAAAACCTCAAAAATCATCAATGGGAACTTTTTGAAACTTAAATAATTTTATGATTTAATACCTAGGTTAGCTAGATTAAGCTACAAAGATCTCAAAAATATAAAAATTACGAAAAATTAACTTTGATTCACTACCATGGAAGGACCAATTGAAGAAAGCTCGAAAAGAGTTTCTCTTTTATGTGTCTTTGTTGTTGCTGTTACGAAGAAGAAGGATGAACCATTAAAAATGTCTTTATTTATTTTATTTTATCAACAGACATGTTAATTTTTAATTTTGTTACCATTATTTTAATTAAAACTCCACCCAAACCGTCCACTACCTAAATTAAATGGCATATTTCCATTCTAGACCTTAGTTGACTTGCCATTTGAATCCATTAAAAATCTCTAGCAACCAATTTTTGCAAGTTTTACGATCTAATCCTTATACCTTAATTAATCATTAAATCGACAAAATTACAAATCCAAAATTCAATTCATCTATACAATAACTCTGTAAATATTTAATAGAAATATTTACGAGTTTGGTTTACAGAAATAAGGTCCCGATACCTCATTTTCTGACACCACTAACTTCAGGGTCAGTACACTTGTACTTTAACTAATTATTCAATTGACAAATTTTACCGGACCATAATTCAATATAGTATTATAATTAACTCATAAATTTTAATTGATAATATTTACAGGCTCAATCATCAGAGAATGAAGTTTCGAAACCACTGTTTTCGATATCATTAAAAATCGAGCTATTACAATCAAAACATCAACAAAGTAAGCATACACTCACAATCAAGATCATGTAGTCCTACAAGCACTTAACATGCCAATTCATGTCACTTTTAAGTAACTTATCTCATAATCACATTCAGTCAAGGAATAATTACTTACATACCAAAAGCATGATTTCAATCATTTTTTCATGATCAATTCATTCAATGATTTTCAATTTGGATGTCAAGTTTATATATACAAATCAAATGCATAACAACCTAAGTAAATAAATATCACATGGACTTACCTGATCAAAACACCAAATAAATTGATTCTTCAAGGACTAATCAACAATTTTAGTTTTTCCTCGATTACTTTCTCTTTGATTCAATTATTGATCTATACAATTATTTCATACAATCTATTAATACCACACATTTTCACATTATTCCATGACATAAATGAACCTATATAACTTAATTTTTCTAATGCCCTTTAAATTTTACATTTTATTCAATTTAGTACCTGAAATTGAAATAGCCATAGCTTCTAATTTTAAACCTCAGTTTAAAATTTGATTTGACAAAACTTCATCAAAAACCTTATACATTTTATTCCTACCAAAATTTCATAATAGTTTTGCAATTTATACATTTAAGTCCTTACGTACAAAACTAACAATTAAAATCTATCAATTTCAATCGTAATTCTTCAAGAAATCAACAATGACAACTTTCTAATTGGTACATGGGCTAGCTAAAATCAAGCTCCCATGACCTCGAAAACATAAAAATTGCGAGAAAATTACTTAAATTTTCTTACCAATTATAGATCAAATGTCAAAAGAATGCTTAGGTTTTTCTCAACTAATTTAATTAACTTTAAACAAGGTTTAATGAATTTAATCTAACATTAATCACATTTAGTGGATTTTGACTTCACCATCCTCCAATCTCAACTATAAAATGGTTTGATAACCATTTTGGACATTTTACTAATTGCTATATAACTCCCTAAGTCTTTAACCAATTAAAATTTTATAGCAATTGGATTTTTTTTCAATTTAGTCCTTGTACTTAAATTAACTATTCAATTGAAAAAATTGATGTGAAAAACATTAATATTCTTTTATACCAACTTCAAAAATATTCATATTTAATATTTATAGACTCAATTTACAGAAATAGAATTCAAAAACCACCTTTTTCGATACCACTAAAAATCAAATTGTTACACTATACATGTTTAAAGTAAGTTATATATTTATAAGGATGCTTTTTTTTTCTGTTTTCATTTTTCATATAACTAGTACAAAATTTTCATATGTTGAAATTTGAACTCATGTCAACAACATTTATAAAATATTTCTTTTACCACTTGAACCAAAGCTTTATATTATTATTTTTATACATTTCAAAATTATTGCACAAATTATTTCACCCATATTATTTGTATATCTATACAATTATTTAAACTCTTGACTGAGTTGGTGTCCCGAGTCAACCAAGCACAAACTTAATTGGGAAAATTATTAAACTACCCTTACATATTTGAAATATGTTATATTCTTACTAAGGTACGTTTGTCTTTTACATTTTAAATAAAATCAATAAATCATTACTAGCGACAAGATTTGATTCCATGCGATCAACATACATAAAACCTCAACTTTACCATTACAACCAATGTTTTATTTTATATTTCTTTGTACATTTTAATATTATTACACAAGTTTTCACTGTACATATTGCATATTTAATTTTGTACACCGGTGTTATTATTACTTTCAAAACATAAATATTTTTTTAATTCATTATGTTATTTTAAATGCATACTTGTATTCTAAATACAAGGTTTCCACTAGAGTGGGCAAAACAAACTCAAGCTCAAAAGCCCACCCATGTTTCATGTCAATCAGAGCCCATAACATTCCAAGCCTGAGAAAGCTTGAGCCTGAGAAAATCTGAACCCGAAAAAACCCAAGTCCAAGAAAGTCCAAACTGTAACATACTCGAGCCCGAGATAAATTTGACTCAAAGTTCGAAAAAGCTCGACTTTATTACTGAATTGCCAAGATAGACATTAATAATTAATATAATTTTATTATATTACTTAAAATATAAATAAACAAGAATTCTTTTTTTAATGTTAGATTAAAATTTTATTAATAGGAAAAGTAATTAATAATAATTTTTTATGTTGGATTATAAAGTGAAGTAAATTTGTAGAAACATTAAATTAAAGTAAAATATTTTTAATACTATAATTATATATGTATAATAAATATATAAAATTAATAATTATCAAACTCTATAAATTTAAACTTTAATGATAATATAATAATATATTATATAACTATTATCGAAATTGATTATCTTACCTGACCTTAAATTGATATACTAAATTGGATACATAAAATAATATTTTAATATATAACTATTATTATAATATAGATTATAATAAAAGATTCAGTATTACATGATATTATAATGTTTAATCATAATATATGATATGATATAGCATTATATAATATAATAGGAAGGCTAACTTTCAAATGTACGAAAAATATAAGAGCTTTTAGTGCATATTTCAATTAGTATAATAATAAACAATAATATATAAAATATAAATATATAATGTACTACTATTATATTATAATAAAAGATATAGCATTACAAGATATTGTAATATTTAATCATTGATGTATATATATAAACTATTAATATATATTATATACTATATGATATGATATGATATAGCATTATATAATATAGTAGGAGAGGTAACTTTCAAATGTAGGAAAAGTATAAGAACTTAGAGCATATTTCAACCAGTATAATAAACAATAATATATGATAATAATTACTATATTATGTATTACTCTACTTTTATAGTATGTGATATAGCATTATATAATGAAGTAATATATTTTATAAATATTAATATAATAAGTATTATTATATTATAGATTCTAATAAAAGATATTTGTATCAATAGTTATATGTAATTTAGTATATTAAAATATATGTTTATAATTATAACTAAACATACATAAAATTTTACTAAAATTTTAATATCTTAAAATATATCATTTTTTAAATTAAATATTGAATTGGTCTTTAACTTTACAAATTGTATGTGTATTAGATTTAAATATCTTTTATTTTGGACTTCAAATTTAAGCTATAATTAATTTATTTTGAGTTCAGGTGTAATAAGTATATTATTTGGGTTTGAGTTTAATCTAATATATTTAGATTTTAGAATAAATATTTTAGGATGAGTATTAAGTCTATAAATTTTATAAGAAAGATAAAAAAACTTATTTAATTGTCAATATCATATAATATTCAAAAGATATTTTCATTAATTTTTGTAATATTATAAAATAATATAAAATATATTTTACATACAATAAGCACTCTAATTATTTTATATGTAATAACTTTGTTAAATATATATAATTTATTCTTTTTATAAAGCAAATTTGAGTTGCGTTGTCATCGCATAAATGTAAAATATATTATTCTATTTAAATTCTTTTTTAAAAACCTATAACTTATAAATTTCATAGTTATTTAAATTTGTTAGTTGTCATCGCATAAATGTAAAATATATTATTCCATTTAAATTTTTTTTAAAAAAACTATAACTTATAAATTTCATAGTTATTTAAATTTGCTAGAGCCCGTAAAGTCTAATTCAATTCGAGCCCGAAATGGTCTGAATCCAAAAGGTCCCGAGCCCGAATTAATCCAAACTCTAAAAAGTCAGACCTCTGAAAAAATTTAAATCCAAAATAAACCTAAATTTAAATCCAAAGTAAGCCTAATCAGAACCTGCTCGTTTGCTAACTCTAGTTTTCACGTGTTATAAAATCTCTAATATTTATAAAATTACTCATACTTAGATATTACTTCCATGGGGTTCTTCACACTTGTGTACATCTACTTCAACTGAACCCACAAATATTGAAAACTGTATGCACAGTCATCTCCGGATCTGTCTTCAACAGGATTGTACAAAGATTGTATCCACTTTTCAATTTTCTTGAATTTTCTCCGAGTATTTGTAAGCATATTCGAACATGAACATGTATATGGAATATAACCATGTAAACATCACCCAAATAAGAAAAAAAAATTAAATATACCCGTATCCATCATATCTGAGTCCATGTACCATAGTTCAAGTCTACCGAACTACCAACATTAAGATATCGCAAATCTAACTATGATCGACAAAGTAGGATCAAGAGCTGTTATTGTTTCAAAGCATGCATCGAGTAAATCCTCCAATTAGCTATGTGTCACTTTTGTTTTTCTATTTCAATCAAATTACCAAAGTGACTGTACATCTGGTTGTGAAATAAACCGCCAACATGGGGCCTTGAAATAGATGACTTCCCAACTGGTTGTTCTGAATCTTGCATAACCCATTCATTCCTGCAAAAGAAAACAGTACCCCCCAAATGTTAGATAACCATTATAAGTTCAAATGCATTAAACAAACATGGGCACACAAGACCATTTTTCCAGATGGATTAAGTGAATGGCTACCAACACCAAAATTATACCGTCAACAGTTCAATAATGATAAAAGACATATTAATACGAGGAATAACTCCAAAGATGCCATCAACATCAGTTTCACTACAAGCAATAACGAGAACACTGTAACTGGAATGATAGTCAACAGCTGCACCATTTACCCTCAATTGGTCACATACTAAGATTCAAGCCACAGCCTTTATTTCCCAGTGACCAAAGAAGCATGCAATATAAACCAAAAGGTAGAAATGAAATTTGGAAACCTTTGATCGACCCCATTTCTACTGCTGAGATTCAACAATAATCGGACTTTTATGGAACCGATTTAATATGCAAACTCAACAACATTCGAAGTTCTTTCTTTTCCATCTACAAATATGTGAAATATTAGCATTTAAGGGTAGGATTTAAGTTTGATTGACTCACTTGGGCCAACAGTTTGCAGCAGAAGGCTCGAATGGATGGGTGCCTGCAGATCTGTTGAGACTTCCATAACTCATTTCGTCCAGAGACTTGTTAGGAAAATGGTTATTACCACCACATAATGGTGGAAAGGAAGTATCCTGTAACCATGGATCATGATCACTCAGGCTGGTTACAGGACTAAATGTTCCACCATTCTGGCCATTACCAAGAAAAACCTTCTGAGGAGATAGTTTTCCCGCAAGTATAGGGTCCTCTTTTGCGAACAATGATGCCATAGTTTTCTGAGAAGAAGCGTGCAAAAAGTCATCCTTGTTTGATCTATTATGTTCCAGGGGTAGGAGCCAGCTTGCTGGATCACCCATCAAGCCCAGACCATCCTGACCAAGGGGAGAACTGCTCCACATCTGCCATGTCCTTTTCTCATTTGCATTAGTATCATCCACAGGAGAAGTTTGAAGATCTTGGGCCCTTGGGGTAGCAGAACGTGATCTTGACAATGGAGATTCAATAGGTGAGGGCTTGTTAATTTCAGAAGAAGCAGATATATTCTTCAAACCACGAGGCCTTTCCATTCCCACATCTGTCCCAAACCCAGCACCCAAGTCCAACTGAAAATTATCAAGCGACTCAGAAACAGGCCCAAGCAAGGATACAGGATCAGGAACATAACAGGGGTCTTCAAAAAGCTCTGGTTCTTCTGGTATAATTTCACTTAGCCCTTCAGCAGCACGACGGAAAGTGGGTTCAATAGCTGGTGAGAAACCTAAACTACTGCTGGGGACTCCATTTCTGTACATAGATATAAATGGCGATGGTAGTCCAAAATTTATAGGATTATCAAATGTTTGTATTGTTGAATGACTAGGAAATTGTGAGCCCTCAGCTTCTGGTTTATTCTTCGAAGTCGGTCTACTAATAACATTTGCATTTGAGACGGGAGGAAGAGAAGGAGAACGAGTAAATAACTGTTGCCAAGACTTTTTAGGTGCTGCCCACAGTTGGGGTTCTGAAAGCACCTGCATTGAACAACTCCATATTTTAGCATCGTTTATTTCTACATAAAGTTCTATAATGCATACCGAAGACCACATAATCTTCAAGAAAACATCAGATTCTACATAAATAAAACATGCTGATTCCAGGGAAAATATGAGATATGCCCAACCAAACCAACAAGCCATGACCCCAATAACTTCGGGGCTCGCATTTAGAACCAAGACATGAAAATATGTGCTGGACCACACATGGGAAAAAATGACAACAATAATACAATTATATTGCTAACAAGGAAAGCTTGAAAATTTCATTTAGCACTGGAACCAGCTGGCTGATGGTTGCTCTTAATACAGCCATAGTGGTATTCTACTTTGTAGTCACTTAGCATTTGGGATCATTTCAAAAGAAAATGCCCGTATTTTCATTATCATACAGAGAGGTAAGAATTTTACTAATTTACTAAATAATGAACTCAAATAACAGGGCCAAATAACTTACAGAGTGGTTGTTTTTAACATTCTTATCATCTCCATCCATACTCAACTTCCCAGCTACTCGTTCAGATGGACAGAAATCTCTCCTATCGGCTGAAGTATGGGCATGGTCTACAGGATTATTAGTTTTGTTTTCTTTTGCAATAGCAGGAATATTAGTATTCTTTCCAAAGAAACTACTTCCCGTAAAAGCTTTAGAGGATGACAAAAATGTACCCCTCATACGGTCAAGGTATCTAGTTCCACCATTTCCCCGGCTAAAATTAATTGCAGGAGTACTTTTAATTACATGTCCTGTTTCTAGAGCATTGCCCTTTAGATTATCAGACCCAGACCTCAGATGTTCCCGGAAATCAATCTCACACTTCTTATCAAAGTCACGCTTCAGTTCAGCTTCCTTAACAGCTCTCTTTTCAAGCTCTTCTGCATCAGTGTGGCTCTTACTAAATGCTTTATCTTTCTCTTTCCTTCTCTCTTTAGACTTATTTTCAGCTTCCCTTTTTATCTCTTTCTCCTTTGCAGATGGTGATAATTTGCTGCGATCTCTTTCAGCCTCCAATTTTTCATCCCTCAGTCTCCTCCTTTCTTCCACCAATCTTGCAACCTCCTCTCTTTGCTTTCTCTCTTCTTGCTCCAAAAGCTCTTTTTCTAACCTAGCCTGTCTCTTTTCTTCAGCTTTTCTGCGTGTTTTTTCTCCTCTGCTCTCATGAAAGCTTGTCCCACTCTCACCCCTCTTAGTCAACATGCCCCTGTGGTCTGCATCAGATGAAGCATCATAATTCGATGAACTAACCCCAAAAATCCTTCTCAAAAGCCACCTAATGCTCCAGAAGGACGTTAACAGTCTGCATGCAAAAATAACAATTCCTGAATAAGATTTCTTCGCCAAACAATCTTCATCTCCTCCAAAGTCACCTGTGCCATTCTTCCACCAATAGCTAGGCTTCCCTCCAACGGACCCAGAGACCCAGTTGCCATTCTCTAACCAATCCTGCCCACACATCCACCCATTCTCCGACCATCCTTTTCCATTCAAGATTTTACCACTTTTTCCAACAAGATCCTTAATGATCCCAGAATTTGAAATACCCAGACCAGGTGGACCTGGCAAGTCCAAAACAGGTCTCTTTGAAATATGGCCACAATAAGAGCACATAAACCGACCACCACCAGGTTTCTGATCCCTATATGGAGTCAGGCAGTTCCGGCACCTTCGTGTCGCAGTTTTACGAAGCTTCTGCAGTTCTATAGCCTCAAACCTCTTCCTCTCCCTGAGGCGTGCATTCCTTCTAACCCTCCAAGCAGATAGCCGGGGAATTAAAATCTCATACCAAAACAGAGTTGCCAAAAGCACAAAAACGCAAGCCAGCCTTGGGGACGTGATCTCAAATCGAAAATCAGGTGGCAATAGCTGAGAAAGAGCCCATAAACCTATGAGAGGTATAACTAACCAAGGCAGCATCGTAGCAACCCGGCGAGACCACTTCTGAATCACACACAGTATACACATTATCCTCTAACCCAAACCTATCTTTCCCGTTTTACAAATCAATGGCTAAAAACCCTAAAATCAACCCCCCCAATCAAGCTACCTCCTCCAAAAAGAAAAGGTTCCAACATTAAAAAACCAACCCAGGAAAACCCGTTCCAAATCGAAATATATATATTTCAAAGCAGCAATTCTTCAAGAACCCTAAGCAGCATTTACAATCGCGAATCCTTCAAAACTAGATATGAAAAACAAAAAGAAAAAGAAAAAATAACGTCCAATTAATATTTAAATTTTAAATATATAGATGAATACATTCAATTAAAGCCCTAGAAATGGATGGATTCAGTTTTTTTTTGTTTTCTCTTATGTTATTTTCCCGAAAAGTTTCTTTCTAAACGCTCAGAGGCAAGCGTGAGGGATTCGCGGAACTTACAGACTCAGAGTCCATTTCGGAGCCGAATCGGGTTGGAGCGGTATGTGAAAATAGATAAGAGAGATATGTAGAAGAAAATAAGGGAACCGTATTACTGCAAACGATAATTAATTTTTAATATGCAACCTCTCTTAACCGGTTTTCTTGGGTCGCCTCTTTCTTAGACCGCTTCGTTGAAATGGCCATTTAATTTAATAAGATAAAAATTAACTGTTAGATATTTTGATAATAGAGTTGGGTACTTTAATAAGTTTTTAAATTATATTATTCTGTTATGTTTTGTGTTTAATGTTCTACATAGTGTTTTGGGGAAAAGGGTTTTTAATGAAATGAATAGTTTTGATTCGTCTTTGTTAAACGATGTGTTTTGTTCCAATTGTAATTGCCTTTGTTTTCTTTCCATGTTGCAATCCTTCTTCTTCGTTATAATTGAATCGGGGAAAGAAGGAAGGGATGTTTTTGGCTATAATGAAAATTTTATTTTTTTTCTCTGCTCTTTCTTTATGTTTTCTGTTCTCTTGGTTTTCCTGGAAACAATCTCCTAACAAAAGAATCAGAGCAAGTCAATTCTCATGGTCGGAGATGGAATTTTCACTTGTCTGCAAAAGGAGGTTACTTATCTGCAACAAGAAGTCACTAAGCTTCAATCCGAACCCTCTCAACTGGATAGTCGTATTGGAGACAAATTGGATAGTCGTATTAGGGATAGGTTCAAAGAACTAAAGGAGGATTTTCGCGGTGAGTTGAAGGCTGAGCTTCAAGGTCAAGTTCATGGTATATTTGAGCAATATTTGGGAAAACTTTTACTGTCTAACAAAGGGATAGGAGTGTTGAGTGAGCCTCTACCAAGATTCCCTCCTAAGGATTCCTTGTTTCCAATCCAAAAGTCTGGTGTTGTCAAGGTCAATACTAAACCCCCTAAATTGGATTACCCTCATTTTGACGGTACAAATTTTAGAGGTTGGTAGGCAAAACTAGAATAGTACTTTTTGGCTAAGAAGATTCTTGTGAATGCTAGAGTAAGGATGGTCATGTTGTATTTAGAGGGAAGGGCTTTCGATTGACATCATTTTTATGCTCAAAGGCAAGGGGGTTCCACATGTTGAATTGGAGTCATATACGCAGAGTCCCAAGGACAAGTTTGGATCTCAAACTGTCTAGGATCCTATGAAAGAATAACTCTCCCTTAAACATGTAGGTTCAGTCGATCAATACTATAATTCTTTCATTAGTTTGTTAAATCAGTTGCAGTTACCTAAACAATACGTTGTTAGTATATTCATCACTAATTTGAAGGCTGATGTGGGGCAATGCCTAGAGCTTTTAAAACCTACCACCTTGATGGAAAGGTTTTTGACTGCTAGATAGGTGGAAGCCATCCTCAATGGCTCATCCAAACGAAGGTTGTTGGTGGGGTGGGGTGCTCATTTCAAGCTTACACCCCAATCTGTTTTGAACTTCACTGGTTAGAAAGGGCCTAGATACCCTTAACCATCGAATGGGGGGCTACACTAGCGGGTTCACCCAATATTAAAGGATAGCCTCGTGGAATACCTAAGTCATTATCTTCTGCTGAGATTGAAGACATAATAAAGAAATGACTTTGCTATTGGTGCAGGGCCAAATACAGGGTTGGTCACAAGTGCATGATGTCCAAGTTATATCAACTAATATTTGAACCGGGTATAGAGGGCGATAATGATAAGTTTCAAGAATGTAGTAAGCGGTTGGAAGATTTGAAGTTGGGGGAGGAGTGTTTCTGTAACGACCTAATAGTCAGGGGTGTCGAAAAACCTATTTTTGGGACTCTATTTTCGTAAACCAAACCCATAAATATTTTTATTAAATATTTACGAGGCTAACTTAATAAATAATTGATTTTTGGATTAGTAAATTTCGTGAAATTAGGAGTTATTAAGGTACAGGGACTAAATCACGTAAGGGTTAAAAGTTGAATTATAGATTGAAAGAAATAGAAGGGACTAAATTAGCAAATTTACCATTTATTAAAATGGTGGGCAGTTATGGTTTAATGAATTTGCATGTGTATATGTTATATATTAAAGTAACTTTAATAATAATGATAATAATAAAGATAATAAAATGAAAACATAATAAATAAATGAAAGAAAGTGGAAAGAAAGATGAAACAATTGCATGCAAATTAAAGAAAAAAAAAAGAGAAAGAAACAAAGTGGCTGACGACACCAAGGGCTCCAAACTTTCAAATTTCAATTGGTTAGTCAATTTAGTCCTCTTTTCTTGTCATTTTTATATTTTCGGAATCTCGATACTTAGGGCTACCTGACCCATATTGTAATTTTTAGTATTATTCAAGATTTTAGATGTTTACATTGTTAAATAGTTTAAGTATTAGGGATTAAATAGATAGGTTTTTAAGTTAGAAATGGAAAAGGATTAAATTATGAAGTTAATTGTTGATTTTGAATAATAAGGACTAAATTATAAAAAAATTAAAATTAAGGGGTCGAATTGGAAAAAAGGAAGCTAAATGTGGTCTAGAGTGAAATTAGTATAAAAATATGAATTTAAAAGTGAAGGGTAAAACTAGTCTCGATTTAGGGACTAAATTGAAAAATAAGCAAAATATAGTGTGAAAATTGAAATTTAATGTGAACTTGAAATGTGTAATATTAATGTGATTTAATTGTTTTATTTCGTAGCTAACGTCATACCAGAATCCTTGAGTAAAAACGGGAAGGACAAAATCGATGTCAAATAGCTTAGAAATTACTATTTTTGTTTCTATAATCCGAATTAAATAGTAGATTATTGCATATATAATTGTTTGCATATGGTGAGCAATTGAGATGAGTACTTGGGTACTTGGGTACTTGGGAATTGAATTAAATTCATAATTGAAATGAAATGAATGATTTTGTATATTATGAAATATACTGATTATGAATATATGTGTATTGAGAAAAACCTGATTATTATCGAATTGAATATATGCTTATATGTGATGATATATATTCATGAAATTGAGACATTGGTTGTATTGAAAAGTGAAATGAATCCCTATTAACTATATCGAGCTGAGTTAGATATAGATGGCATGCCACAGGATAAGAAGAGTTTAGGGATTACTTCGACCTTAAGTCGATGAGGCACTGGTGCTAATTTGCTTCGGTTTAACCAATGAGACACTAGGTGTCAATTTATATAGCGCTACGTGCAATTATTACTTTGGATTTATCTAATGAGGCACTGGGTGCGAAACTGGTGTATTGGTTGGATCCATGTATCCGTCCGAGTCTGTGTCGTGTTAATAGAGGAAAGTAAAATAATAATTTATGTGATTAATATTGAAATGAAAAATATGATAAATGAATATGAGATGAGAAAATATTGAAATGGCAAATATGAGAAATGATTATGATATGAGAAATGAGATATGAAATGATGAATTGAGATGTGAAACTTGAATAAATTCAAGTATTAATCAAAGATATGAATCATGCCATTGCATGAGATGATGTATTCAAATGTTAAATGAAATGCCATTGATATATACTTATATATTTGAACATGTGAAAATCTTAGTAGATGTGAATAAGGAATGAACAAAAATTATACTATTGAATTGAAACACATGAACATAGTTTACTTGTTGCATTTTGCATTTTAAATACTTATTTGGATTATAGAAATACCACTGACTTTTACTCAGCATACAGTTTTGTTTTCCATGCGTAGGCTAGGTACTGCTCGAATTATTGCCAACTCAGCATCAAATCACAAATCTCGAGCTTAAGTGTGGTGATATTTCATTTTGTAATGGTATGTACCTAGGGAGTCTTTTGTTGGTATTATTTATAAGATGTTGTTAACTTAGTTGCTAGTGAAATGATGGTTAAATGTGTATATGGTAGTGGTTGAGGTTATGTTGGTATGTTAGCCTAGTTTATATTTTGGTATGTGATAGTTTAAAGTTTGGTAGCTTACCATAATGCTTGGTATGTGCTTAGCTTCATATTTGGTAACTTTAGAAGTTGAAAGTTAGTACAAATATGGTAAATGTGATATGAATGAAAGTCTTGAATATTTGATGTGTTGTTGATGTATTTGAACATATAAAATGTGGTACCAGTGATGGTACATTTGTTAGGCATATTAGGTGATGAAATTGTTGTATTTTGGGCATGTTTAATCGTGTTTTGAATAGGTTAAATGATTGGTAATTGAGTTGCTTAGTGCCTAAGTAAGTAGGAATGATAAACTTGAGTTTTAAGGTACTTTTGAGTGTACACGGCCTGGCCACACAAGTGTGTGTCACACACGGGCAACACACATGGGCATATGACCCAAGTTAGAGAGTTACACGGCCTAAGACACAGGCGTGTGTCTCAACCGTGTAAAGCACACGGCCTGGCCACATAGGTGTGTGAGGCACACGGCCTGGCCACACGGGTGTGTGATCCCTATAATCAAATTTTTTGTAATTATTTCCTAAACTTATAGAATTGTTTCAAATTATTCCTTGCCTAATTTTAAACTACTTTTAGGGTCCCGTAGACTCGTAATAGGGGCTATAAAAGTAACTTTTACTTTGGATTGGGGTGGGTTAGTAAACTTAAATTAAGTGCATTCCACTAACATCATTAAAGATAAATTAAAAAGATAATTGTAGATGGAGTATGAACCAATGTTCTGATGCTAATAATTGGAATACCCTTGTATGTATCCGAATTCTGACATTCAAGAAAGGATAAATGGTGATAAGAGCGTAGACAGTGAAATACTAAGTTAGCAATGTATAAATTATGATAAGAGTGTAGACAATGGAAGACCAAGTTTAACATTGCATAGCATGAATCATTATTCGATTGTATAATATTCTAATATGATATAATTTGATTGTTTGAGACCAGCCCCTGTACATTATATTGTTAATGGCTAGTATGTATATGTGTAATTATGATTGATTAATAGTTTGAAATGCTAGTAATGCTCGTGACCATAATCTGACAACGAAGAGGGGTTAGGGGTATTACAGTTTCTGGTATAGTCTTATCTTTGCATGCTATCCAAGGATCTCAAGACATTCACACCATGTGAGTGGCAGCCAACATTGGCCAAACCAGGGTCATTCTTCTAATCGATTTTGGTAGTACTTATAATTTTATAAGTGTCAAGTTAGTCAAAGAGTTAGGCTTACCAGTGAATCCTATGAACAAGTTGAAGGTTATTATAGCCAATAGAGCTATCTTAGTACCTGGGGGCATTTGTCGAGTTGTCTAATGAGAGGTGGAATCTACTCACTTTTACACTGACTTTTATGTTTTTCCCCTGAAGGAATATGACTTAGTCTTGGGAGTGCAATGGTTATTGTCCTTGGGAACCATTAGTTGCCAATTTAGTTCATTAACCATGAAGTTTATGTATGTAGGACAGATTTGTGTCTTGAAGGGTATTCAACCTGGTAATGTTCAATTGGTAGAGGGGTTTTAGAGTTCTAAATGTTTTTCCTTGGCAGGAAGCCTTCTGTGTCCTTATGTTATTATGGTGCCTACTCCAACACAGGCTACTTTGAGAGCCATGACATCATCAACTCTAGGGCAATTACAACAATTATTGGAGGAATTTATGACATTTTTAAGGAACCTAAAGGGTTACCTCCACCTAGATTACAAGATCATAAAATCCCTCTAAAATATGAGACTATTGTGGTAAAATTAAGGCCATATTGATATCCTGCCATACAAAAGACTGAAATGGAAAGAATGGTACAAGAGATGTTGCAAACTGGGGTAATTTAGGACAACAATAGTTCTTTTGCTTCTCCTATATGGTAAAAAAGAAAGATGGTACAAGGAGGTTATGTGTGGACTATAAACACTTGAACCATTTGATAATCAATGATAGATTTCAAATTCCAATTATTGAAGAGTTGCTAGATGAATTGGGGAAAGCAGTGGTATTTTCTAAGTTGGATCTACGGTCAGGTTACCATAAGGTCAGGATGTGGGAACCTAACATTCACAATACTGCTTTTAAGATACATGAAGGGCACTACGAGTTCCTTGTGATGCCCTTTGGGCTTACTAATGCTCCATCCACGTTTCAAGCTCTTACGAATTCCATTTTTAAGCCATTTGTTGAGGAAGTTTGTGTTAGTTTTTTTTATGACATACTTGTTTACTCGTTGTGGTAGGATCACCTTGACTATTTGAGGGAGGTGTTTTCTATTTTGAAAGCTCATCAATTATATGCAAAAAAAAGAAAGAAAAGAAAATGCCATTTTGGTGCTGAACAAATTGATTATTTGGGACATGTATTTCACATGGAAGAGTCAGTATGGATAGAACCAAGATTGACAATATCATGGCCTAGAAGATTCCTCAATTTTTAAAGGAATCAAGGGGGGTTTTGGGTCTGTTTGGTTACTATAGATGATTTATCAAAGGGTATGGTTCAATAGCTAAACCTCAGGCTAAACTATTGAGAAAAGGGAACTAAAGTAGGTCACCTCAAGTTGATTAGGTTTTCTTGGCATGAAAAGTTGCCCTGAGTTCAACACCTATCCTTACCTTACCAGATTTCAATGAGGCATTTTGTATTGACATAGATGCTAGTAGTACTGGTGTTGGGGCCATTTTGCAACAAAATAGACAACCAATTGCCTATTTTAGTAAGGCTTTGGGCATCAAACATCAATCTTTTTTGATATATGAAAAGGAAATGCTAGTTGCTTTGCTATCTGTTAAAAAATGGCATCCATACTTGGTAGGGTGATTTGCCGTAATTCGGTGTAGCAGGTTAAACTAATTTTTTCACTTTAGGAGCTTGAAGACAAGTGTTTTATTATGTTTTAATTATGTTTTCTTAAAGTTTCCATTTAGTTAATAAAATGTGCAAATTAAGTGTTTTATTGGTCCTAGGGGCCGAATAAGGCCTAAGGGTGAGCTGATGAACTGTATAAGTGTGCAAGAGACCATTAGAAGGCGTAATAGACAAATACTGTTCACTATTTCGAAACATGGGATGCTCAATGTCGTAACATAAGGAGCAAAATGGGGAAATCATGAAATTTCCTTCGATGTCGTGATACATACTAGTGGTGTAGCAACATGCCACGAAAGATATCTCAGGAGGAGTATACTGACTGCTATGTCTTGACATAGGTCTTGGTGTACCTAACAACGACTCTGGACAGGAGATAAACACAAATGAGGACGTTTTGGTCTGTACAATCAAAATTAAAGCTCGAGAATGACAGCTAACCTAGGGTTAAGATGAAGGTCACCGAGAATCTATAAATACGCTCCTTTGGCACATGTTATGGACACCATTCATTCAATTTAGAACTATTCTTTTAATTTTAGTTTAGCTTTCCTTCTTTTTTAGATTTTAGAATTTTTTTTAGTTGTTCTTTGTTTTCAAGAGATCTAATTTAGGGAGATCATCAAACTTTTTGGATTCGCAATCATTTATTAATACTATCAAACTCTTTAGTAAACTCTATACTAGCAATTTATTTAGCATGTTTGCTCTTTATATTGATTTGATATTGTTTATGGATGCTATGAGAAACTAATCCCTCTATGAGGGATTAGCTAGTAGAGGTATGATCTATTAACTATTTTGTAGTGTTACTTAACAGATCAGCTATTTGGGAAAGGAAGAATGTGAAACAAACTGTGACAGCCCAAAATTGACCCTAGTCGGGAAGTGGTTTCGGGACCGCTAAACCGAGTCACCGAAAGGTTTGAATGTGATGTTTATTGTCTAGAATATGTAATCATAAATGTGTGAAAATTTCAAGCTTCGATTTAGTCGATTGCATGTGAATTTAGTCAATAGGACTTATATGAGAAAATTTTAAAATGTGATAGGTCAATGCATGAGGACCTATTAGTGCATGTGGAAGAAAAAGGGGACTTGCATGTCAAATTCCCCCTCCCTAATATGTAGTGGCCGGCCATGCTATGGGTGGAAACATGTCACCAACATGTTGTGTTAGTGATGTATGGTAAGGAAAATAAAATAATAAGCATGATAATTAAATAATGAAAGGAAGGGTGATGAAAAAAAAAAGAAAAAAAAATAATGGTCTCATGCATACACCCCATTGCCGTGAGCTAAAGGAAGGAAAAGAAAGGTTTTGTTCATCCTTTTTCAACCTCTTTTGACCGAAAATCCTAAGGAAGAGGATTAGGAGGAAGTTTGGCCATGCATGTAACTAGATTGAGGTATGTTTAATGTTATTCTTTGAGATTCATGTATATTTTAAGTTGTAAGTTCAAAATCTACCTAGCCATGGTTCAAACTTTGTTAAATGATGGAGATGACATTCGGCCATGAATGTTACGTTCTTGGTTGGTATTTTGATGTCTTTGGTGATGAGGTAAGGAGATGGTTGACTTTGGGTGTTTAATAAAAGGGTTTGGATGTGAGAGTGTGTGAGAAGTAGAAATGAGGAGTCTTAGCAACTCCATGAAGGTTCGGCCATGGTAGTTTGAGGATTAGAGATTTTATTTCTTGTTAAAAATTTGATGAATCCTAGTGTGTGAAGTGTTTGAACCAACTAAGGATTAATAGATGCATGGGTACAAAGTAGGAAGAATCGGCTACTATGGTTGACACCAATGCCGAATGTAAAGATGTTATAGTAAATAATGTATGTGATTTGAGTTGATAATGTGAAAAAGGATAATTAGATGTATTATAAATGATATAAAGATTTTAGAAATTATTTTGGTTAGGTGTGTGTATGATTAAGTATATTCGGCAATATACTTAAAGTGAGTACTTGATATTATATGGGAGTATGTATATTCGGCCACATGAGTAAATATATATATGATGTTAAATTTGATTATGTATAATGGGCATTAAGATGTGGAACTTAAGAAATGTAGTCATATGTGGAATTACATGATGTTATAGTTGACATTGTACACACATACATCCATTCGGCCATCATCATGAGTAATTAGTGAGGATGGTTGCCGAATATACAAACATACATAAGCATGTGTAATTGAATTATGAATGTTTAACAAGATGGTTAAACTAGTGAATTATTGATTGAGCTCAAGGAGCTAAAGGAGGAGAATCAAGCAAAGGCAAAGAAAAGATCACTGAGTAGCCGAGTTGGAACCGTCTTACCCAACACAAGGTAAGTCATTAAGCATGTAGTTGGTATTATTTCAAATGGTCATAATGTTTATGTATTGATGCTGAATGGAATGAATAAATATACATATATATATGCATGTACGTATGTGATGATGAAATTGTTGAATGAAAAGAAAAGAGGTAAGATGTACTGAGTTGTTGATCTCGGCACTAAACGTGCGGGTATAACCATTTATGACCATGAGATTGGCGCTAAGTGCGCGGGATTAAATTGTACAGCACTAAGTGTGCGATTTGACTATGTTACACTAAGTGTGCGAAATGGATATGATGCACTAAGTGTGCGAACCATGCGGCACTAAGTGTGCGAGTTTGACTATGTAGCACTAAGTGTGCGATTTGATTACGTAGCACTAAGTGTGCGAGTTGATTATATAGCACTGAGTGTGCGGACTCAATATACATTCGTGAATCATTATGGACACTATGTGTGCGACACTATTGAGTCGATCGCGGACAGTGGATCGGGTAAGTGTCTTGAGTACATGGCTAATAGGTGCTATGCTTATACTTGGTGTTGAGCTCGGTAAGTTTGAACCTATGTGACAAATATACTTGAAGTCACGTACATAAAATTTATCGTAGGATGGGTGAAAGGCCGTTTAGTCGTTTGATTGTAACGAAAATAAATTGATTTATGAAAATGCTTCAATGTCCTATTGATGAGTATATGGAATGTGAATGCATGAATTGATATGAAACTGAATCGATAGGTTGGAGGAACTATGGTATGGTTCGGTATGGATGGAGTAAATTGTCTCGTTCTATTTTGTTTCCTCTTGTGATAATGTTATTGATGGATGGTAGTGCATTGCTTATGACTTACTGAGTTATAAACTCACTCGGTGTTTCCTTGTCACCCATTATAGGTTGCTTGGACTCATCTATTTTTGCGGGGTCAGGCCGTCATCGAAGTCATCACACCGGATAGCAAGTTTTGGTACTTTCTTCTTAGTTGGCTTAGAAGAACATTTTGGCATGTATAAGCTATTACGTTGTGTTTGAACTTTGGCATGTAAACTTTAAGCCATGCGAAAATGGCACGAATGTTCGATTGAGTTGGATCAAGGGTAGGCATGAAATGGACCTAGTTACTTTCATAACAGATGCTGGCAGCAGCAGTGTCATGAGATTGAAAAATCACTAAAAATAGTAGGAGTGGAATTAATTGATGAATAAATTATGTAATCGAAGCTCGATGAGTCTGTTTTCATGAGGAAGTAACGAAAAGATCATATGGGCAGTATATTAAGAGATAATCAGATTTTTGTGGGACAGGGCCAGAACGGTTTCTGGATTTCCTGCTCCGACTTTGGAAATTCATTATAAATTAACCAGAGATAATTAGGGGTCGTACCATATATGTACAGATTCCTCTCTGAGTCTAGTTTTCATAGAAACAAACGGCATCAGTATTGAAGCCCCGTGCAGGGAGATATCCAAGTCGTAATGGGCAAAGGTCAGTGTAGTCGACCCCTGCAACATGGGAGACTTTGACTAATAAACTGTACTAATTGGCCCGACCAAAAATTCTAGAAAAAGATACATAGATGGGCACATGAGTCTAGTTTCTGGGAAAAATCACGAAACTTATTTTCGAGTTACGAAACTCAAGATATGATTTTTAAAACGACTAGTACACAGATTGGGCAGTGTCTGGAAAATAAATTTTACAAGGGGTTAAAGTCAGTTAACACCTCGTGTCCGACTCCGGTGTCGGTTTCGGGTTCGGGGCGTTACATTTGATTGGTATCAGAGCTATGGTTTAGTCGGTTCTAGGACTACCATAGCGCGTATGAGTCTAGCTATACATGCCGAATGTTAATGTTTAAATGTGTGATGACTTCTGACGGTTGAAATGTTTTTGTTTTGATTAGTTAATGGACCCCGGTGAAGAAAGAACCCTAGCGGATGACGTTGAGAGCGTAGCGGCTGCTCCTGCACAAGGGATGCCGCCTGTTGAACCTCAGTCATCTGCGAATAATCAAGGTGAGGGGGCTAAACAAGCCTTCTTTACCATGATGAATGAGTGGGTCGCGCAATATGCCCGAACCAACCCGGCTGTCCAACAATTCCCAAATTTGAATAATCCACCCCAAGAGCCTGTAATGCCATCAGTCGCTGATCCTGTGAGGCTGAGTAAGCCACCTGTAGACTTGATTAGGAAGCGTGGGGCCGAGGAGTTCAAGGCCATAGTAACTGATGATGCCGAAAGGGCCGAGTTCTGGCTTGATAACACCATTCAGGTGTTCGATGAATTGTCATGCACACCCGACGAATGTCTAAAATGTGCTGTATCTTTGTTGCGAGACTCAGCCTACTATTGGTGGAGGACCTTGATTTCCATAGTCCCGAACGAGTGAGTAACTTGGGACTTCTTTCAAACGGAATTCCGAAAGAAATTTATTAGCCAACGGTTCATTGATCAGAAGCGTAAGGAGTTCTTGGAACTCAAGCAAGGCCGTATGACTGTATCTGAATACGAACATGAATTCGTAAGACTCAGTAGGTATGCCCGGGAGTGTGTAGCTGATGAGGTTGCTATGTGCAAAAGATTCGAGGAAGGATTGAATGAAGATTTAAAGCTACTAATGGGTATTTTGGAAATAAAAGAATTCGTAACACTAGTCGAACGAGCCTGCAAGGCGGAAGAACTTGGAAAGGAGAAGAGGAAGGCTGAATTTGAAGCTAGAGATTATCGTAAAAGATCGACGGGTAAAGCTCCGTTCTCAGCTGTAAAGAAGTTCAGGGAGGACATTAATAAGTCGAGGGCGACCGCGGGAATTTCCATCAGGGCAAGACCATCGATGGGCTCCCGAGCTACTTCGGTAGCTAGTGTGGGCAATAATCGTCACGAGAAACCTGAATGTCCCCAATGTGGAAGACGACACCTAGGTGAATGTTGGGGCAAGTCTACTAGCAGGGCCTGTTACGGATGCGGTTCGAAGGACCACTTTATTAGAGATTGCACGGAGCTGGATGAGAAGAATAAGATTCAAGGTGCAAGACCTAGTGGAGTGACATCTAGAGGTAGACCCCCGAGAATTTTAGGAGGCAGGGGTGGTAGTCAGAGGGGGGGCCTCTGATACGGCCGATCGAGCCGAGAACCGTACTCCTGCTAGAGCATATGCCATTCGCGCACGAGAGGAGGCATCCTCCCCCGACGTCATCACTGGTACCTTCACTCTCTTTGATACTAATGTGATTGCATTGATTGACCCTGGTTCTACTCATTCATATGTATGCGAAACCTTAGCAACCAGTAAGACTCTACCTGTTGAGTCTACTGAGCTCGTAATTCGAGTATCAAACCCTTTGGGTCAATGCGTACTTGTTGATAAAGTGTGTAAGAGATGCCCTCTAATAATCCGAGAATCCTGTTTTTCGGCCAATTTGATGCTTTTGCCATTCGACGAGTTTGATGTTATTCTTGGTTTGGATTGGTTAACCGCGCATGATGCGGTTGTGAATTGCAAAAGCAAGACTATCGATTTGAGGTGCGCAAATAACGAAATAATCCGAGTTGAGTCTACGGACTTAAGGGGGTTGCCAGCTGTAATATCAGCAATGTTGGCCCAGAAATATGTAAGGAAAGGGTGCGAAGCATACCTCACGTATGTACTTGATGACAAGGAGTTAGAAAAGAAACCCGAATCGGTGCCGGTGGTTTGTGAATACCCGGATGTTTTTCCTGAAGAGTTACCGGGTTTGCCACCTGTTCGGGAGGTAGAGTTTGGTATTGAGCTTGTACCTGGAACTACGCCAATTTCGATCGCTCCGTATCGTATGGCACTAACCGAGTTAAAAGAGTTGAAAGCTCAGTTGCAAGAATTGACGGATAGAGGTTTCGCTCGACCGAGTTTCTCACCTTGGGGTACACCAGTATTGTTCGTGAAAAAGAAGGACGGAACCATGAGGTTGTGTATTGACTATCGTCAACTGAATAAAGTGACGATAAAGAATAAGTATCCGTTACCGCGTATTGATGATCTGTTCGATCAATTAAAGGGAGCATCGGTGTTTTCAAAGATAGATTTGGGATCGGGTTATTATCAGTTGCGGATTCGAGATTCGGACGTACCCAAAACTGCTTTCAGAACGAGGTATGGTCACTACGAGTTCTTAGTGATGCCGTTTGGGCTCACTAATGCCCCTGCGGTGTTTATGGATTTGATGAATCGGATCTTCAAGCCGTATTTGGATCGATTCGTAGTTGTGTTTATTGATGACATCTTGGTCTATTCAAGAGATGAGACCGAACATGCCGAGCATCTGAGGCTAGTGTTGCAAATTTTGCGGGATAAGCAGTTATATGCTAAGTTCAGTAAGTGTGAGTTCTGGTTAAGAGAGGTTAGCTTCTTGGGTCATGTGGTATCCGCATCGGGTATTCGAGTTGACCCGGGCAAAATTTCAGCCATACTTAACTGGAAGCCTCCGAGAAATGTTACCGAAGTCCGGAGCTTTCTAGGGCTCGCCGGTTATTACCGACGATTTGTCAAAGGTTTCTCGATGATAGCCACACCAATGACGAAGCTACTTCAAAAGGATGTTAAGTTCGAATGGACGGAGAAATGTCAGAAAAGCTTCGATCAACTGAAAACTCATTTGACTGAAGCTCCAATTTTGGTGCAACCCGAATCGGGTAAAGAGTTTGTCATTTATAGTGACGCATCCCTACTTGGGTTGGGTTGCGTATTGATGCAAGAAGGTCGAGTTGTGGCCTATGCGTCGAGACAATTGAAGCCACACGAGAGAAATTATCCGACCCATGATCTCGAACTAGCCGCCATTGTGTTTGCATTGAAAATATGGCGACATTATTTGTTTGGTGAGAAGTACCATGTGTTTTCGGATCACAAAAGTCTCAAATATTTGATGACTCAACGAGACTTGAATCTGCGACAAAGACGTTGGCTTGAGTTGTTGAAAGATTACGAGCTTGTCATTGATTACCACCCGGGAAAGGCTAATGTGGTTGCGGACGCCTTAAGCCGGAAATCACTGTTTGCTTTGCGAGCGATGAATGTACACTTGTCTGTTCTACCTGACAATGTGTTAGTAGCTGAATTAAAAGCCAAACCATTATTGACTCATCAAATTCGTGAAGCTCAGAAAGTCGATGATGAATTGGTTGCAAAACGAGCTGAGTGTGTTCTGAACAAGGAATTGGAGTTTCAGATTGATGATGAGGGTTGTTTGAGGTTTAGAAGTCGTTTGTGTGTTCCAAGGAATTCGGAACTCATTCTGATGATTCTGAACGAAGCCCATTGTAGCCGAATGTCAATTCACCCGGGGAGCACGAAAATGTACAACGACTTGAAACGTCGGTTTTGGTGGCATGGTATGAAACGAGACATCTCCGACTTTGTTTCAAGATGTTTAATATGTCAACAAGTGAAAGCGGAACATCAAGTGCCTTCGGGGTTACTTCAGCCGATCATGATACCCGAGTGGAAATGGGACCGAGTCACAATGGACTTTGTGTCCGGACTGCCATTGTCCGCAAGTAAGAAGGATGCGATTTGGGTTGTTGTTGATAGGCTGACTAAGTCGGCTCACTTTATCCCCGTGCGTACGGATCTTTCATTGGATAAACTAGCCGAATTGTATGTCTCTCAGATTGTGAGATTACATGGAGTACCTATTTCTATCGTGTCGGATAGAGATCCGAGATTCACCTCACGATTTTGGAAGAAATTGCAAGAAGCTTTGGGTACCAAGCTACATTTTAGCACCGCTTTTCACCCCCAAACTGATGGTCAATCCGAGCGGATAATTCAAATACTTGAGGATATGTTGAGATGTTGCATCCTCGAGTTCAGTAGTTCATGGGAACGGTATTTACCTTTGATTGAATTCGCTTACAACAATAGTTTTCAATCAAGTATTAAGATGGCACCTTATGAGGCTTTGTACGGTCGTAAATGCCGTACGCCATTGTTTTGGACCGAGCTTGGTGAAAGTAAAATTTTCGGAGTTGATTTGATTAAAGATGCCGAACAAAAAGTAAAGGTAATCCGCGAAAGTCTGAAGGTAGCCACAGATCGTCAAAAATCGTATGCGGATTTAAAACGAAAGGACATTGAATATCAGGTGGGAGATAAAGTGTTTCTTAAAGTGTCACCTTGGAAGAAGGTACTCAGATTTGGCCGTAAAGGCAAGTTGAGCCCGAGATTCATTGGGCCGTACGAAATTTCCGAACGAGTGGGGCCGGTTGCATATAGATTGATTTTGCCCCCTGAACTTGAAAGGATGCACGATGTCTTCCATGTTTCAATGCTTCGACGTTATAGATCCGATCCGTCACATGTGATTAATCCCTCAGAAGTTGAAATTCAATCTAACTTGAGCTATGAAGAAGAACCGATTCGTATCCTAGCTCGTGAAGTGAAAGAGTTGCGAAATAAAAGGGTTCCGTTGGTTAAGGTGTTGTGGCTCAAACACGGGATCGAGGAAGCAACCTGGGAACCCGAGAGCTCGATGAAAGAACGATATCCAAACCTATTTATCGGTAAGATTTTCGAGGACGAAAATTTCTTAAGTGAGGGAGAGTTGTGACAGCCCAAAATTGACCCTAGTCGGGAAGTGGTTTCGGGACCGCTAAACCGAGTCACCGAAAGGTTTGAATGTGATGTTTATTGTCTAGAATATGGAATCATGAATGTGTGAAAATTTCAAGCTTCGATTTAGTCGATTGCATGTGAATTTAGTCAATAGGACTTATATGAGAAAATTTTAAAATGTGATAGGTCAATGCATGAGGACCTATTAGTGCATGTGGAAGAAAAAGGGGACTTGCATGTCAAATTCCCTCTCCCTAATATGTAGTGGCCGGCCATGCTATGGGTGGAAACATGTCACCAACATGTTGTGTTAGTGATGTATGGTAAGGAAAATAAAATAATAAGCATGATAATTAAATAATGAAAGGAAGGGTGATGAAAAAAAAAGAAAAAAAAATAATGGTCTCATGCATACACCCCATTGCCGTGAGCTAAAGGAAGGAAAAGAAAGGTTTTGTTCATCCTTTTTCAACCTCTTTTGACCGAAAATCCTAAGGAAGAGGATTAGGAGGAAGTTTGGCCATGCATGTAACTAGATTGAGGTATGTTTAATGTTATTCTTTGAGATTCATGTATATTTTAAGTTGTAAGTTCAAAATCTACCTAGCCATGGTTCAAACTTTGTTAAATGATGGAGATGACATTCGGCCATGAATGTTACGTTCTTGGTTGGTATTTTGATGTCTTTGGTGATGAGGTAAGGAGATGGTTGACTTTGGGTGTTTAATAAAAGGGTTTGGATGTGAGAGTGTGTGAGAAGTAGAAATGAGGAGTCTTAGCAACTCCATGAAGGTTCGGCCATGGTAGTTTGAGGATTAGAGATTTTATTTCTTGTTAAAAATTTGATGAATCCTAGTGTGTGAAGTGTTTGAACCAACTAAGGATTAATAGATGCATGGGTACAAAGTAGGAAGAATCGGCTACTATGGTTGACACCAATGCCGAATGTAAAGATGTTATAGTAAATAATGTATGTGATTTGAGTTGATAATGTGAAAAAGGATAATTAGATGTATTATAAATGATATAAAGATTTTAGAAATTATTTTGGTTAGGTGTGTGTATGATTAAGTATATTCGGCAATATACTTTAAGTGAGTACTTGATATTATATGGGAGTATGTATATTCAGCCACATGAGTAAATATATATATGATGTTAAATTTGATTATGTATAATGGGCATTAAGATGTGGAACTTAAGAAATGTAGTCATATGTGGAATTACATGATGTTATAGTTGACATTGTACACACATACATCCATTCGGCCATCAACATGAGTAATTAGTGAGGATGGTTGCCGAATATACAAACATACATAAGCATGTGTAATTGAATTATGAATGTTTAACAAGATGGTTAAACTAGTGAATTATTGATTGAGCTCAAGGAGCTAAAGGAGGAGAATCAAGCAAAGGCAAAGAAAAGATCACTGAGTAGCCGAGTTGGAACCGTCTTACCCAACACAAGGTAAGTCATTAAGCATGTAGTTGGTATTATTTCAAATGGTCATAATGTTTATGTATTGATGCTGAATGGAATGAATAAATATACATATATATATATGCATGTACGTATGTGATGATGAAATTGTTGAATGAAAAGAAAAGAGGTAAGATGTACTGAGTTGTTGATCTCGGCACTAAACGTGCGGGTATAACCATTTATGACCATGAGATTGGCGCTAAGTGCGCGGGATTAAATTGTACAGCACTAAGTGTGCGATTTGACTATGTTACACTAAGTGTGCGAAATGGATATGATGCACTAAGTGTGCGAATTGACCATGCGGCACTAAGTGTGCGAGTTTGACTATGTAGCACTAAGTGTGCGATTTGATTACGTAGCACTAAGTGTGCGAGTTGATTGTATAGCACTGAGTGTGCGGACTCAATATACATTCGTGAATCATTATGGACACTATGTGTGCGACACTATTGAGTCGATCGCGGACAGTGGATCGGGTAAGTGTCTTGAGTACATGGCTAATAGGTGCTATGCTTATACTTGGTGTTGAGCTCGGTAAGTTTGAACCTATGTGACAAATATACTTGAAGTCACGTACATAAAATTTATCGTAGGATGGGTGAAAGGCCGTTTAGTCGTTTGATTGTAACGAAAATAAATTGATTTATGAAAATGCTTCAATGTCCTATTGATGAGTATATGGAATGTGAATGCATGAGTTGATATGAAACTGAATCGATAGGTTGGAGGAACTATGGTATGGTTCGGTATGGATGGAGTAAATTGTCTCGTTCTATTTTGTTTCCTCTTGTGATAATGTTATTGATGGATGGTAGTGCATTGCTTATGACTTACTGAGTTATAAACTCACTCGGTGTTTCCTTGTCACCCATTATAGGTTGCTTGGACTCATCTATTTTTGCGGGGTCAGGCCGTCATCAAAGTCATCACACCGGATAGCAAGTTTTGGTACTTTCTTCTTAGTTGGCTTAGAAGAACATTTTGGCATGTATAAGCTATTACGTTGTGTTTGAACTTTGGCATGTAAACTTTAAGCCATGCGAAAATGGCACGAATGTTCGATTGAGTTGGATCAAGGGTAGGCATGAAATGGACCTAGTTACTTTCGTAACAGATGCTGGCAGCAGCAGTGTCATGAGATTGAAAAATCACTAAAAATAGTAGGAGTGGAATTAATTGATGAATAAATTATGTAATCGAAGCTCGATGAGTCTGTTTTCATGAGGAAGTAACGAAAAGATCATATGGGCAGTATATTAAGAGATAATCAGATTTTTGTGGGACAGGGCCAGAACGGTTTCTGGATTTCCTGCTCCGACTTTGGAAATTCATTATAAATTAACCAGAGATAATTAGGGGTCGTACCATATATGTACAGATTCCTCTCTGAGTCTAGTTTTCATAGAAACAAACGGCATCAGTATTGAAGCCCCGTGCAGGGAGATATCCAAGTCGTAATGGGCAAAGGTCAGTGTAGTCGACCCCTGCAACATGGGAGACTTTGACTAATAAACTGTACTAATTGGCCCGACCAAAAATTCTAGAAAAAAATACATAGATGGGCACATGAGTCTAGTTTCTGGGAAAAATCACGAAACTTATTTTCGAGTTACGAAACTCAAGATATGATTTTTAAAACGACTAGTACACAGATTGGGCAGTGTCTGGAAAATAAATTTTACAAGGGGTTAAAGTCAGTTAACACCTCGTGTCCGACTCCGGTGTCGGTTTCGGGTTCGGGGTGTTACACAAACCCTTGGTCTGACAACCCCGGGAAGTTATTAAGGTGGGAATTAACCCAAAAATGGTATGGGCCATCCGCGAACACCTTCACCCCAAAACAGTTTAGACTGTGAGGTCAGAAGTTAAGTAGTCATTGCTGACTCATTATGTTAGTGGAAGATTGGAAGGTCCTGCTAGAGTAACGACTAGTTGATTGATGAGCAACTCGAAGAGACAGTTGATGGGGATTATTGATACGAGCTAATCAACCATAATCAAGATTTTCTTTACTCTAGTATTTAGTTTCTTGAATTTTTATCTTTTTATGTTATGTTATTTTTATTTTTTTATGTTTTTGTACTATAACTAATTTAAAGTACTAATTATATATTTTAGTGTTTAGGTTGAAATTGATTTAGCACTTGCCTCCTTTGGGTACAATCTTCAGAGTACTCAACTATTTCGTTGTAAAAACTATATTACAACTCAACTCATATACTTACGGATACCGCCTCGTATTTATATATTTTATTGCAGCAGTTACACTCTGGATGTTTGTACATCTGGAGGTAGTCAAGTTGTTGGCATCGTTGCCGAGGAGGCAACATTTCTAGATTAATTTTAATTTTTGCATTCAGAAAGACTAATTAGGAAATTTTTAGGTTATAGATACGAATTTTATTTTATTTCACTAACTTTACAATTACTTAATTTTTTTAAGGAAGACCCTAGTGCATATTTAGAAGCAGAATTACAGGTACCATAATTAAAGAAAGATGGTTAAAAGGATAATGGATTATATGTGGTCAGACGAGGAATTAGATTACGATGCTAATATTTACGAAGAATGAGTTTATGAAGACTGGGAGATATAGGAGAACCAACGATTACTAGTGCTTGAATTAAGTTAACTCCGAGGAGAAACCCCAGTACTTTCCAAAGACAATAACGACCATATTAATATACCATCAGAAAGGTACCAAGAGGTGCTACGTCCAAAGTTGAGTGAATAAGAGAATATCACTGTTGATGCTTGTGAAAAAGGAGAACTCCCAAACTACTATATATCTCAGCAGACAGAAGAATATTCAGACAAATTAAACACAACTGTTGAAAGAAAATATATAGAGCTAGTAGGAGAAATTGTCAACGACAAGAAGAATCAGATCAGCATGGAACTCATTGTCCCAAAAACCTTGGGTTCTACCAATAATTCCGAAACACAAGTGCAGTATAACACATACAAACTAATAGAAACAATGGTAATGGCTGATCTAGTGGAAGAGTGTCTGTCGATTCAGAAATTACCATAGCAAAATAAAAAGATACTGGTAGTCCCATCTGATGAACGTGAATTGACTATAATTTGCATGACCTTATCCCTAAATATGGCACCCCAGAGATTAGACGGTCTAGGAATTTTCTAGACGCTGAACAGAATTGGAAAAATATATATAAACAAGACCTATGATCACTTAGCAGGCGTCAACCAAGTGAGACAACTGATGAGCATAGGCCTTAAGCTACGTGCATCTCAGAATGAGTAGTTATTACAGGAACCATGCAAGAAATTTATCTGTAAACAAATGGGGGAATTCAAAATACCATAAACTCAGAATTCAAGTGAGGTAGTTCAAAATTCTATGCCAATCATTACCTTAAGTACTCCTGAAAAACTATTCCTGATCGATGAGATGGGCAGAACACAATGAGCGACGAGTATGAGCCGCAATTCTTAACCTTTTTACAAAGCAAGAATGTTGAGCGAAAATTAAAATGGTTGCCTGGTTACGTGATACCACAAATAATTAGTAGTTATGATATGTGGAAAGAGTTGCCAATTGTTAAGGCAGGCTGAAAATGAAAGTTTAGAGAGAGAGAGACAATCAAAGGTGAATAGAATGACATGATGAGTGTTGGACCAATACAAATAGAGACAATTTACAGGGATCACCCTAGTGTACACTAACAGAGTTGACGGACGAGTCTGTCATCAAAAACTAACATTCTTTATGTAAAAGCTTTAACTAACTGTACAAAATTGTATATTTTACTAACTAATTTCATTAAAATATTATAGGCAGATTGAAGATAGGGTTAACAAGCACTTGAAGCACTCTGAAGACCAGAAATATAGGAAAATTATGCCACATCGCGACACAACCACCCCGTGTCGCAACATCGAGGGTAGAGGCGAGGAATTTAAAAAATAATCTCGATGTTGTGACATCATTAACTTATGTCGTGACATAGCTAACAGTCTCCTAATTTTTCAAAATAGCAGGGCGTGTCGCGACATGAGTAATCAGATAGGGATGTTTTCAGGGTCAACCCGACCGAATTGCGCAGCCTAACTTTTTAACCTTAGAAATACTCAGTTGTTTACTTTAAAAACTCCCATTTTAAGCATAAAAACACCATATTAACACAACCTAATCTAATTTTAACATCCAACCCTCTCTTTAAACCCTCTAAAACCTCTAATTTCCAAACCCTTTTTTCCTCTAAAAACTTAGGTTTTCAATCCTTCACCCTCATTCTTAAAGGCCACATTGGAGGAGAACATCATCAATCAATCAAAGTAGAGGCACATACAGATTCAAATTAATGTATTCTCAACTCTCTTTTACTGTTCCATTAATTAGTGTTCATATTTTTTCTAGAAACTTTATTTTTAGAGAATGCCTCATAGAAAAAGCAAGAAAACTATGGTACAAAATACTTCGGTAGTTTCGAATCCTGAAAATTTTGAGACTCTAGAAACGAAAAAATTTTCTTCAATTATAGGGTAGGCCTTTAATTCAGGAACAAGGGTCCAAAACTTCAATGATTTTGTGCAATAAAATTTGGACTTTGGTTAGATACCATAGTTGGGAGCGATTCTGTATCGCTCCCAAGGAAACTGTTGTGGACTTAGTAGTGCAAGAATTTTATTTTTCTTTTAGACACCAAGAAATATGAAAAATAATAAATTGGGACACTATGACAGTTAGGGGTTAAGAGGTGTCGGTCACTCATAGGGAGATATGTGAGTTCTACGATACACCTTTCTAAGACAAAGACTTCCTTAGTAGCATCTATTTAGATAAACTTGAGAATATAAACATAGAAGATGTTATCAAGTACTTGCCTCAAGGAAGAGGTACATGGAACTATAGGCCCGATACAGAGTTGCCCACAATTTCAATCAAGCGATAATGTTCCCCATTGCGAAAATGTGGATGCAACTCGTCAGCACTAGAATTGTGCCTGCTCTAAATGTTTCTAACGTGAATACTTTTCGAGCTATTTTGTTATATGGCATTTTGTAGTGCAAGCAGGTTTGTGTGGGCAAATGGATTTAGCCAAAAAGCTGGAATCTTCTTTCCTCACTTGGTGACTGCATTGTGCCAACGGGTAGGAGTTCCAATGGGATAGAATGAACAGTTCATGAAACCCCAAAAAAGCATAATTGGAGATTTATTGTACACCCAATATGTTGAGCTTCAAATAAAACAAATAATGGATTGGAATCAGAGGAGGGAGGAAAAGATGGATGTCCTAGTCTCACTTAAGCGAAAGGAGAAGACAACGGTTCGAAGAGGAACCAACGGAAGTGTAGAGGAAAAGCTTGATAGGATGGTTCAGTGGATGCAGGAAACAGGCCCATTACTCCAAGAATTTGAAAAAATGAATAGGTTACGTGCTCTGAATTATCCCCTAAACATGTTTAGCTTGACACCGACTCATCAGGATAAGGGGGCTAATTTTGAAAAGGAAAGTGTGTCTCAAGAGTACCTTGGAACGGAGGACGTATATGAAGCGACTTTCCAGTTGTAATTTTCTACACCAAAGGGGCTTATCATTCGAAGCCCAACTGGCTATGTGCCTTTAATGGGTGGGAGCTCTCACCAAACATATGTCAAAAGAAAGGGAAAAGCTCCAATGGAAATGAGGCAGGCACCACATTGGGATGATGAGGAGGAGGCTTGAACATTTTTAGTTTTATTTTCAAAGACTTGTATTAATTTTTGATTTTGACTTTATAGGAGTAAGATTAATAGTAGATTTTTAGTTATCATGCATTTTGTTTAAAATTTCTATGTAGGAACCCAACACGAAGGAGACACAAACAATTCGAGCATACATGACCAAAAGAGAAAGCACCCACCATTAGTAGTTGGAGTGAAAATGATCAATCGAGTAACTTCTTTCCTTATCTTTTTATGAGCTACACATTGAGGACAATGTGTCAACTAAAGTGAGGAGGTAACATAGAAAGTTTGTTTATTTGTTTTCAATTTCTATACTTTTCTTTGATTTTTCTTATCTTTGGTGTGCTTGAGCTTGTAGAAATACAAGTGATGGGTTAAGAGCATGTACATAGGTTGCTTGTGGTTGCAAATAAATTTGGCATGATAATAGGTGATTTTAATTTTTTTTATTAGACTACTAATTTCTAGATGTTACACTGTAAATAGGGATTGAGCAATCAATTGTACCAAAGGATATAGAAAATACAAGGAAACGAGCATGCTAGTATGAATGATAAATGGTTGAATTTGAGTTTGTTTGGTTGATTATATTTTTGCATATTGAGATATTCACCTAAAGGCATTGTTTGGAACACATCTAGAGCCAAAAAACCGACCTATTTTTATTTCACCTTTAGTACTGATTTTTGAGCCTCTTGACATTTCTTGATGAACTTCATTACAAACCTTGAGCTTAAAAATGTTAATTTGTATTTACCCTTTTCTTTGGTCCTGCACTACATGACTATAGATGTCTGGCCAAACATATTGAGGGTTAAGTAGATACATCACGATGGTGTTTGTAAAAATAAGAGTGGAATAGGAAAGATTGGTGTCATATGGGAACTATAGGTTGGCCTGAAAGTGCAAAACAAAATAAAAATTCAAAAAAGTAAAAGTTATACAAATAGAAAAAGTTCTCAAAAATAAAAAGCATTCTTGAGTGAGATGAACTAAAAAAAGAAAGTGACTAAGTCACAAAAGAAAGAGAAACTCGTTCATCAGTGCATAGAAACTCGTAGGCTAGTCGTAGTTACTATATCATGCTATGATTTCCTATATATGGAGAGACAAGGAAGGTGAGAGAAGGAGAAATAAGGTGGTGAGCAGGTAAGGGTTACTAAGGGGAAAGAATAGGGATCGATATGATGTGCCAAAATATTTTCATGTTTGTAACCCTTCTTAATGCTTACTGTTTTTGAATTCCATACCTGCTCTAAGCCTCAGAATGTTACAAGTCAAAAAGTCCTATGTGACCAAAGTATCCTTATGTATGAATGGACATTGCATTAAACAAGCATTAAACATGAATGGATTCCTATAGGTGATACCCTTAATACTTGTATACTTTGTAACATACTAAACTTAGATGTTTATGGTCAAAAGTGGTAAATCAGTTATTCATCATGTTAAAGTTGTTAGTGAATGTGAAATGTCTAAGTCATGTGCCCTGAAGTCAATACTTGTATCATATTGTCGTCACTTTTATTTCTTGCTTATGTCTATGTTGCTTGAGGACAAGCAATGACTTAAGTGTGGGGGAGTTTGATCTGCCATAACTTGGTGTAGTAGATTAAACTAATTTTCGTAGTTTAGGAGCTTGAAGACAAGTGCTTTATTAAGTTTTAATTATGTTTTCTTAAAGTTTCCATCTAGTTAATAAAATGTGCAAATTGAATCTTTTATTGACCCTATGGGCTGAATGAGATCTAAAGGTGAGCTGATGAGTTGTATAAGTGTGTAGGAGACCACTAGAAAGTGTAATAGACAAATACTAGTCGCTATGTCACAACACGGAATGCTCGATGTAGTAGCAAAGGGACCAAAATGGAGAAATCACAAAATTACCTCCGATGTTGCAATACAGACTAGTGATGTCACGACATACCCCGGAAGATATCCTGGGAGGAATACACTGACTGCTATGTCACGACATAGGTCCTGGTGTGTCTGACATCAACTCCGGACGAGAGATACACACGAAATGAGGGTGTTTTGGTCTGCACAATCAAAATTAAGGATCGAGAACGTTAGTTAACCTAGGGTTAAGGATGATGACCACTAAGAATCTATAAATAGGATCCTTTGGTACATGTTATGGACACCATTCATTCAATTTAGAACTAGTCTTTTAATTTTAGCTTAGCTTTCTTTTTTCTTAGGTTATTATAATTTATTTTCAATTGTTCTTTGTTTTCAAGATATTTGATTTGGGGAGATCATGAAACTTTATGGATTCATAATCAATTCTTAATACAACCAGTCTCTTTTGTAAACTCTATACTGGTAATTTTTTTAACATGTTTGCTCTTTATATTGGTATGATATTGTCTATAGAAGCTATGAGGAACTAATCCCTCTATGGGGGATTAGCGAGTGGAGGTATAATCTATTAAATGTTTTGTAGGGTTACTCAGCATATCAACTGTTTGGGAAAGGAAGAACATGAAACAAACCTTAGGCTGCACAACCTCGGGTAGTTATTAAGGTGGTAATTAACTCAAAATTGGTATGGCCCATTTGTGAACACCTTTACCCCAAACTAGTCTGGACTATGAGGTTGGAAGAAGAGTAGTCCTTGCTGACTCATTATGTTAGTGGAAGATCGAAAGATCCTGCCAAGGTAATGGCTAGTTGATTGACAAGGAACCCGAAGGGAAAGTTGATGGGGATTACCGAAGCGAGCTAATCACCCATAATCAAGATTTGTTTCACTCTACTCTTTAGTCTCTCAAATTTTTATCTTTTTATGTTATTTTATTTTTATTATAAAACCCTAAAAATCCTTTATTTTATGTTTTCCTAATATAACTAATTTAAAGTACTAATTATATCTTTTAGTGTTTAGGTTGAAATTGATTTAGCACTTGTCTCCCTTAGGTATGATCCTCGGAGTACTCACCTACTCCGTTGTAAAAACTATATTACAACTCGACCCATACAATTGCGAATATCGCCTCGTATTTATATATTTTATTGCAGTAGTCGAATTCAGGACGTTAGTACATCTGGAGGCAGTCATGGGGCGCCACTTTTGCGTTAGAATTTATTATCGGAGTTTGAAATTTCTTTCAGACCAGCAGGCTATTACACCCTTCCTGTAACAACCCGTTCTTAGTGGTGTCGAAAACAAGGGTCTCAGGACCACAATTTCAACGAGTGAGCCAATATTTTAATGACTATATGGTTATATTAAATTTTGGTTAAGAAATTGTAATGTTTAGATAGTTAAATAATTAAAACGGACTAAATTATAAAAAATTGCAAAAGTTAATCACAATTAGCTTTTATTTGTTAAATGGTTATAAAACCATGATTTGAGGGCTTTAAAAGGTAAATAAACCTTAAATGGTTATAGTGGATGGTTAAATGGTTAATATTGTGTATTATATATGGTATAATTTTATTATTATTAGTAAAATAAGAAAGTTAAGGTAAAAAAGCAAAGAAAACAGAGCACTTTACCTTATTTTTGATATTTTTATTGTTTGTTTCATCTTCTCCTTGCCGCAAACCTTCATGAAAACTTAAAGAACATTCGACCAAGCATATTTGGGTTGCATGGTAGGTGTTTGGAGGCTGATTCTTTTGATTTTCATATTTTTGGAGTCTTGGGAGCTTCATCTAGTTAGTTTATGGATTTATTTGTAGAATTATCAAGTTTTAAAAATTTTCTATTGATGAAAATTTTATGTTTTGATGTTAATAGATGTTTTTTTTAATTTTATTGATAAATCTAGACTATTTAGCAAGGTATTTTCGAATGATCTTGTTGCTAGGGATTTAATTGTGACAATGTAGTAAAACCAAGTACTAGAAACTAGTATTTTAACTATATAGGGATTGTTACAAAATCATCATAATTTCCTTTAGCTTGGTTTGCTTAAATGGAGAAGCCTAAGATAGATGGGTAAATGGAGTAAAAGCAAAAGTTTAGGTTAAATGTGTGTACTTTCATTGAAGGTTAGCTATGTGAATTATTTGAGATTTTTGAGATGGTTGAGTTTATTAATTGAATTAATGATTTTATTTAGATCAAGAATCAACTCCATCAATCGTTAGTCGGGGAAAAGAGAAGGTCATTTAGTAGACTTAGTCGCGTTTCCACATCTATCGAATTCTTGTAAGTTAGAACTATACAGTTTATGTTTACAACTAATTATCTCTATTAGTTGCACTATAAATTAGTATGGTATTATAAATTGTTGATTGGAGAAGTAATTCAGGCTTAGTGCCTAGTAGGCTTCGTGCTGGTGTGTTATTCAGGCTTAGTGCCTAGCAAGCTTTATACTTGTGTGTTATTTAGGCTTAGTGCCTAGCAGGCTTCGTGCTGATGTGTTATTCAAGCTTAGTGCGTAGTAGGCTTCGTGCCGGTGTGTTATTCAAGCTTAGTGCCTAGCAGGCTTCGTGCTGGTGTGTTATTCAAGCTTAGTGCCTAGTAGGCTTCGTGCTGGTGTGTTATTTAGGCTTAGCGCCTAGCAGGCTTCGTGCTGGTGGTACTCAGGCTTAGTTCTTAGTAGGCTTTGTGCTAGTGAATCAAGTTGTTTAGGTTATTGATGTTTTATTAAATTTTGAATTGGGCTGAAAAACAATTAGGTTAACTTCCCAAACATACCAAACTATGTTGAGCTTACTAGGTTGATTTCATTTTGTAGGTATCTTGGAATCTTGGGTCGGTTCAAGAGCTCACACACTATCATCTATACCTTGGTAGTCATTTTGTATTTTGTTTTAATGTTGGTTAAAAGTGCCATGCAACTAAGAAAGGTATTGTGGTACTATGATATAATGTAGTAGAACAAGTGAGTTGAAATGGTCATTTTGATGTTTGTATGGTATGTTTGGTATTTTGGTGTTTATGCTTGCAAATATGATATATTATGCATATATAATATTTGAAATAGTTGACATATCATCCTATTTCCGAGCTTCGTAATTCTGTTGCAAAAACATCGGTCTAGCTTTTAACTCAGCTAAAATAGAACCATCATCAATCAATGTCAACCACGTGTTCAAAGCTCGTAAAGCAAACAAAGATTTTCTACTTAAAGCATCAACAACAATGTTAGCCTTTCCTAGATGATAATCAATGATCAAGTCATAGTCTTTCAATAACTCGAGCCATCTGCGCTGTCTCATATTCAAATCTTTCTGTGAAATCAAGTAATTCAGACTTTAATGATCTCTGAAGATATGAAATTTTTCTCCTTACAAATGGTGTCACCAAATCTTTAAAGCAAATACAATCGCTGCAAGCTCTAAATCATACGTCGGATAATTATTTTTGTGCAGTTTTAACTGTCTAGAGGCATACGCTATCACCTTGCGCTCTTGCATCAGAACACAACCTAAACCGTTTAATGATGCATCGCTATAAATCACAAATTATTTACTCGACTCTAGCTGAATTAACACGGGTGCCTCAGTTAACAATGCTTTCAATTGCTTGAAGCTTTGCTGACACTTCTCAAACCACTTAAACTTCACATCTTTTTACAACAGTCTCGTCAACTGTGTAGCAATCATCGAGAATCCCTTGACAAATCTTCTGTAATATTCGACTAAACCTAGAAAAATTTAAACTCAGATACATTTCTTAGAGGCTTCCAATCTACCACAATTGAAATTTTGCTCGAATCAACTCTAATGCCCTCAGCTGATACAACATGTCTAGAATCTCAACTTTCGAAGCCAGAATTCACACTTGCTAAACTTAGCGAATAATTGGCTTTTGCTCAAGGTTTGCAAACTATTCTCAAATTCTTGGCATGTTCAGTATTATCTCGTGAATAGATTAAAATATCATCAATGAATACCATCACGAATCTATCTAAATACGGTCTGAAAATCTATTCATCAAATTCATAAATACCGTAGGTGCATTAGTCAAACCAAATAGTATCACAAGAAATTCATAATGTTCGTACCTAGTTATAAACGCAGTTTTCGGCACATTTGAGTCTTTAACTTGCAACTGATAATAACCAGAACGAAGATCAATCTTTGAAAACACTGTCGCATCTTTCAACTGATCAAATAGATCGTCAATACATGACAATGGATACTTATTCTTGATTGTAACTTTGTTGAGCTATCGATAGTCAATACATAATCGCATGGATCCGTCCTTTTTCTTAACAAATAGAATAGGTGTGCCTCAAGGAGAAAAGCTAGGTCGAGCAAAACCCGTATCTGCCAATTCTTGCAGCTGTGCTTTCAACTCTTTCAACTCTATAGGTGCAATTCTGTAAGGAGCTATCGATATCAGAGATGTTCCCGACATTAATTCAATAGAAATCTCAACCTCTTGAATTTGCGGTAACCTGGGTAACTCCTATGGAAACACATCTTAATATTCACATACCACTAGAACTGATTCTAGCTTTAACTCAAAAACTCTAGAATGAAATATGTAAGCAAGAAACGCGTCATAGTGTTTTCTAACATATTTCTGTGCTGATATAGCTGAAACAACATTGGACATATTATCCATTCTATCTGATTCACTTTGAAGCTTTTCACCGTTCTAGCACTTTAACACAATAAAATTTCATCTACAGTTCACAACGACATCATGCAAAGTTAACCAATCCAAACCCAAAATCATGTCAAACTTATCAAAGGGTAGTAGAATCAAATCAGTCGGAAGTTGCAACCCCAAATCATCAGAGGATAGTTTTTACAGGCTTTATCCACTAACACATACTGACCGAGGGGGTTCGTTACTTTAACCAAAAATTTAGTGGACTCAACAGGCAATTTCTTACATGACACTAGATTTGTGTCGAACGTGTTCCAATCAACCAAAGCAGTAATATCAGTATCAAAGATAGAAAATGTACCAGTGATAACATCTAGTGCTGACACTTCTTCTCGTGCATGGACCGCGTGAGCTCTAGCTGGTGCTCGTGCCTCAGATATCACAATAGAGTCCTTTGTCCTACTACGACTATTTCTCGCATTTCTAGGGTTCCGAGGTGGTCTACCTCTCACAGTAGTGTTGCTCGGTCTAACAGTCTGAGCCTTTTCTTTTTTGGACCTCTCCAGGCAATCTCGAATAAAATGTTCATACGAACCACATTTAAAACATGCCCCATCTTTCATCTTGCACTCACTAAAGTGTTGACGTCCACATTGTTGACAATCAGGCTTGTTACTCTTAACACTTCCTATGATCACTACAGATATAGCTTGAGGTTTTAAACTCGCATGTTATTTTCCTCGATCTCTATTAGAATGACCCACTGAAGCTGACGAGAAGTTATGATATTCCTTTGGCTTCTTTGATGGCGAATGGTAAGATGTTCCTGCTGATCTCTTACCCAAATCATGAGCCTCATAATCAATTTTTCTTTTACCTTTACTCAATTCTTCAGCTTTGTGTTCTTGATCAACTAGTACCACAAATTCTTTCAATTCTAGAATCCCTACTAACAACTTTATGTCTTCATTCAGCCCATCTTCAAACTGTTTACACATGACAATCTCGGTCGGTATAATTATCGGGCATACTTTCTCAATTGAAAAAATTCTCGCTTGTACTTAGATACTGTCATCCGACCCTATTTAAGCTCGGGAAACTCTTTGCGTTTCTTGTCAAGGAACCTTTCGCTCAAATATTTCTTTCAGACTTGGTTTGGAAGAATTCCTAGTCTACTCGCTCTCTCGGCACAACTGAAATCAAGATATTCCACCACTGATAAGTTGAGTCCTTTAGTAAGGAAGCAACATATTTCATGCACTTTGCTAGTGTACAAGATAACTCATAAAAAACCTTGATCGTATTTTCCAACCAAAACATGGCTCTTTTCGGATCATCTTTAGAAGTATCTCTAAATTCTTCAGCCCCATATTTACGAATTTATCAATTGGAGGTTTGCTAGCTCATATTGGTTCCAAACCCTGAGGAACCATGGGGCCTGGTTGGGGAACAGGTAGGGGTGGAGGTCGTTGAGCCATCGGGTTCGTTCGTACGAACTCGGTAAACCACTTATTCATCATTTGGAAGAAGGATTCCTTCGCCTCTCCTCCCTAGCCCTCAGATACAGGCCTACTTCCACTCCACACTGCTCCATGAACGGAGGCTTGTGTGTTACTTTCAGCCTCATCAGAATTGGCTCGATTGGATGATATTATCTATATGAAAGCATAATTGGAATCGAGTTAGGAGTTATCACAATATCACAGGTTATATAATGGCTTGTATTTCTAGACTCGTACTCGTTACGTTTAGTCTGAGAATTGACTAAACCGTAGCTTTGGTACCATTAAATGTAACACCCCTAACCCATATCCATCGCCGAAATAGGGTTACGGAGCATTACCATAAAATCGTAACATAAAAACATACATTTCCAAACATTTCATTAAACATAGCCTAATCAATTCATATTCATGCATGTCATCCCTTATTCGATCCCTCGAGGCCTTAGAATCACTTTAGAAACGATTTAGGACTAAATCTGAAACATTTGGAACATTGAAGAAAAAGTTAGAAAAAATCAAACTGCAGGGGTCACACGGCCATGTGGCCAAGCCTTATGACTCACACGACTGAGACACAAGCCCATGTCTCAGGCCGTGTAACATTTGAAATAGGGACACACGGTCATGTCCGTGCCTGTGTAACTTTCTAGCTTGGGTCACACAACCAAGCCACACGGCCTTGTGCCAGGCCGTGTTACTTTCGAAATGGCCTCACACGCCCGTGTGCCAGGCCGTGTGCTAGGCAGTGTAACTGCCTGACTTGTAACCTTTGAAACTTATAGGGGACAGACGGCTGAGACACATGCCCATGTCTTAGGCCATGTGGACAAGAAATTGGAAAAAAAATAAGCCATTTCTATCACCCATTTCAACCATGCACCTAAACACAAATTGTACATATGATCAAGGCATGAACACCTACCCAAAACATACATAATAAGACTAATTCAATTAGCCATCATCCATCCAACAAATATGCCATTAAGGCACCTCAATCACAAAGCATCAACCATATCTAAACATATGTCTAATTGGTCATATTTCATACAAACACATTGAACTAAATTTCATATTCAAGCATACCATAATTAACCATATTGCAAACATGCCAAACTTACCATTTTGGTCATAAAACCATGCATCAAAGTGACCATATTAACACAAACCATCAGGGCATCAAATATTATAAGTACATAAACCATAATGACACATATATATACCAAAACACCAACTAGATCATTTATACACAAGTCCACCTATACATGCCATTATAACCTTGACCAAAATATCAAAATCTTCTGATATAATCACTGGATAGTGTGATAGGTTGCAACGAGATTCCAAACTGTCGAGCTTCCTATAATCTATAAAACATAGGAAAGAAAACTACGTAATCTAATAATGCTTAATAATTTTGTAAATCATGAACATAGCTTACCATTTCAATGCAAAACCTTATAAACTAAACATGAATCAATCCAACATAAGCTTGGTACAAGCCTATGCATCATCAACAACACAAGTTAGTGCTTTAACACTTAACTTAATAAAATCATCACATGGTAAGATAAATTTCATGAACATAGTATTTTTGAATTCATATTTTCCGTAATCATGAATATAAATGCATTGATCATTGACATTTAATACCTTTTCATAGGTTCATAAAATAGACGATCGAAACACTTACCGTTCCTTCTCTTTTCATGCTCATTGAACCACTTAAAATAATATCAGATACGCGAGAAGCTCACACAAAGTGTTCTATACATATGGTCGAAACTATTCCTTTTCCTTTTCTTTTACATCATTGCTCACTTGAGCCATAAATGGGTCTGCTCACACAAGCTAAAGGTCAAAATGTAGCTACACAATGTCGCTTACACAAGTTGACCACAATGTAGCTACACAAATGCTGGAACTCAACCATGGGTAGGACATTCAGGATAAGCACCCAAAACATGGTAACCCTAATGACATCGTACGCTGTTGGATTTCCCTCATTTCATGATTTGATAAATAAGACAATAGCATACATATATCAAATAAAATTAAAACGTTATTTAAACATATGAACTTACCTCGATTTTAAGGATGTCGAAATAGAATCACTAATCTGAGACTTTTATCTTTTCCTCAATCTAGATCCGTACGAGGCTTACCTTGATCTAAATAAGCAAATTCAATCTATTTAATACACATACTATTCAATTTAATGCAAAATTCACATATTTGCAATTTTAAATATTTGCCCCTAATATTTCAACTTCTTTACAATTTAGTCGTTAAGCTCATAAATGAAAATTTATGCAATTTCATCCACATACCATGCTAGCTGATTTAGTTAGGGACTCATATCAACCCACACAAGTCATCAGTTCATAATTTTACCATGACACTTTACTACTTTTACTGATAAGTCCTTAATTGATAATTTCATCAAAAATCTCTTTACAAAAGTTGCTTATTTAACAAAAAAGATTGATTTTCTTCCATCAAACTTCAAAAATCATACAAAAAAATTTATGGAAAAAACCTAAACCTTTAAAATTTTTGCAAATTAGTCCCTGGGCTAGCTAGATTAAGATACAACGTTTTCAAAAACATAAAAATCATTAAAAATGAGACAAAAACCACTTACATGCAATTGAATGTAGCTTGACCGAACCCTAAGAATGGCTTCCCTTGATAATTTCGGTTGAGGATGTTAAAATGAAGAAGATGGACATATTTTGTTTAAGTTATTTTAACTATATGTACTTATTTACCATTTTGTCCTTTAAAACTATGCATAGTTTCAATAAAACCAATCTCATAAATGTCTGCTACCACAAAAATGGTCTAGTTACCACCTAAGTACTCTTACATTAAAGTTCTATAGCCATTTGCTAACTTTAGCTAATAGAATTATACTTTTGCACCTTTTATGATTTAGTCCTTTTTACTTAATTAAGCAAGGAAATGTCAAAATTTTTAATGAAAATTTTATACGACCTTACTAAAATTTCATAGACACTAAAATAATAGTAAAATAAATATTTTCACGTCAAATTTGTAGTCCCAAAACCACTATTTTGATTTCACAAAAAACGGCCTGTTACAGGAGGCCTTGACTTCTGATGTCATTACTGGTACCTTTTCTCTCTTTAATGTTAGTGTATTTGCATTAATTGACCCGGGGTCAACAGATTTGTATATATGCACTACGTTAGTGACAGAAAAGAATTTACTTGTCGAATCCACTGATTGTGTTGTCAAAGTCACGAATCCTTTAGGTCACAGTGTTATAGTTGACTTGGTATGCAAACAATGTCCATTGAAATTCAAGGTCACAACTTTCTTGTCGATTTAATGCTTTTACCTTTTAATGAGTTTGACGTCATTTTGAGAATGGACTGGTTGAATCTACATGATGCTTTGACTAATTGTCGACAAAAAAGAGTTGATTTGAGATGTCCCGATGGTGAGATAATTTATGCTAGATTTGATAAAGCTGATGGTATTTCGAGTATGATCTTAGCTGTAAAGGTGCATAAACTAGTTCGGAAAGGTTGTGATGCATTTTTAGCTTACATTCTAGACTCCAGAGTGCCAGAGAAGAAGGTGGTAGTCTTTATTGATGATATTCTGATTTATTCTCAAGATGAAGTGGAAAACGCTCATCATTTGAGATTAATACTGCAAACTCTATACGAGAAATAGTTGTATACAAAATTCAGTAAATGTGAGTTATGGCTTCGAGATGTTGGATTTTTGGGTCTCATAGTATCGGTTAACGACATCAGAGTGGATCCAAGTAAAATATTTTCCATTTTGGATTAGAAGCCCCCAAAAAACATCACAGATTAGAAGTTTCCTGGGACTGGCTAGATACTATCAAAGGTTTGTGAAAGGGTCTTTGATGATTTTTTTACCTTTAATGAGGTTACTATAGAAAGATGTTAAGTTTGAATGGACAAAAAGGTGCCAACAAAGTTTTGATCAGTTGAAAGCGATGTCAACCAGTGTCAGGTAAGGAATTTGTAATTTTTAATGATGCTTCACTTAATGGTTTGGGTTGTGTGTTGATACAAGAAGGTAAAGTTGTAGCTTATGCTTCCATTAATTGAAGTCTCATGAGAAATATCACCCAACACACGATTTAGAGCTTGCCGTTATTATGTTTGCTCTAAATATTTGGCGACATTATTTATTCAGGGAAAATGACACATTTTCACAGATCACAAAAGTTTGAAATACTTGATGTCATAAAAAGAATTAAACTTACGTCAGCGTAGATGGTCAGAACTACTAAAAGACTACAATCTGGTCATCGATTATCACCCGGGTAAAGATAATATTGTTGCTGATGCTTTGAGTAGAAAATCTTTATTTTCTTTACGAGCTTTGAATTCTTAGTTGATGTTGATGGAAGATGATTATATTTTAGCTGAATTAAAAGCTAAATCGATGTTTCTGCTATAGATTTGTGAAGCTCAGAAGAATGATTCCAAACCGATTAGTAAGTGGGAAAAAATGTAAAATACATTTGATTCAGAATATCATATTGGTTCTGATGGTAGCTTGTGTTTCTGAAATAGAATTTATGTACTAAGAAACTCTAAAATTAAACGTATGATTTTGCAAGAAGACCACAATAGTAGTTACTCGGTACATCTTGGCAGTAACAAAATGTATAGTGATTTAAAGCAAATGTATTGGTGGCTAGATATGAAATGTGAAATTTCTGAATTTGTATCTAAATGTTTGATTTGTATTAGGTACCTTCAAGATTGCTTCAGCTTGTTATGATTCGAGAATGAAAATAGGAACGAGTTACTATGGATTTTGTTTCAGGACTTCCATTATCTCTGAAGAAGAAAGATGCCATCTAGAGTCTATTCGGATGGAATTTTCACTTGAAAAGTTGGCAAAACTGTACGTTACTGAGATTGTTAGACTTCATGAGGTACCACTATCTATATCTCTGATCGAGATCCATGATTTACTTTTAGATTTTGGAATAAATTTCACGTAGCCTTAGACACCAGATTACATTTTAGCATGGCATTTCATCCACAAATTAATGGTCAGTTTGAATGAGTAATTCAGGTACTCGAAGATATGCTTCACTGTTGCATTCTAGAATCTAAAGGTAGCTGGGAAAATTTCTTCCTTTAGTTGAATTTACATATAACAATAGTTATCATTCGAGCATCAAGATGGCATCGTACGAAGCTCTTTATGGTAAAAAATGTAGAACTCCTTTATATTGGACTGAATTGAGAGAGAAAAAACTTTTCGGTACTGATTTAATTAGAGAAACTAAAGAAAATGTCAAGGTTATTCGAAATAGTTTGAAAGCTCTATCGATCGACAGAAAGAATACGTTGATTTGAAAAGAAAAGACATTGAATTACAGGTCAGTGACAAAGTATTTTTAAAAGTATCGCCCTGGAAGAAAGTTCTTTGTTTTGGCTGAAATGGGAAGCTTAGTTCACGATTTATCAAACCGTACGAGATCATCGAGAGAATCGGACCGACAGCTTATCGTTTAGCCTTACCATTTGAATTAGAGAAAATTCACAACATATTTCATGTATTGATGTTATGGCAATATCGATCCGACCCTTCAGATGTAATTTCGCCTATTGATGTGCAAATTCAATTAGATATGTCGTATAATGAGGAACCAGTTAGAATTATGGCTCAGGAAGTTAAAGAATTGATAAATAAAAGCATAGCTTTAGTTAAAGTTCTTTGGCATCATCACGGGGTTAAGGTAGCTACTTGCGAACCAGATGAGGCTATGAAAGTGCACTATCCGATCCTATTTTCTTGTAAAATTTCTTAAGAAATGGAGAGTTGTAACAACCAATTCTCAGTGGTTTCAAAAAAAAGGGTATCAAGACCATGATTTCGATGAGTGAGCTAATATTTTAATGATTATAGGGTTGTATTAAAGTTGAATTAAATTTTGGTTAAGAAATTTTAATGTTTAGATAGTTAAATAATTGAAACAGACTAAATCGTAAAAAACTGCAAAAGTTAATCACTATTAGCTTTTATGTGTTAAATGGTTATAAAACCATGATTTGCGGGCTTTAAAAGGTAAATAAACCTTAAATGGTTATAGTGGATGGTTAAATGGTTAATATTGTTTATTATATATGTTATAATTATATTATTATTAATAAAATAAGAAAGTTAAGATAAAAAAGAAAAGAAAACAAAGCACTTTACCTTTTTTTATATTTTTATTGTTTGTTTCATCTTCTCTATGCTGCAAACCTCCATAAAAACTTAAAGAACATTCGACCAAGCATATTTGGGGTCGTGTGGTAGGTATTTGGAGGCTCATTTCTTTTGATTTTTGTATTTTTGGAGTCTTGGGAGCTTCATCTAGTTAGTTTATGGATTTACTTTTAAAATTATCAAATGTTTAAAAATTTGCTATTGATGGAAATTTTATCTTTTGATGTTAATAAATGTATTTCGAATCTTATTGATAAATCTAGACTATTTAGCAAGGTACTTTTGAATGGTCTTGTAGCTAGGGTTGTAATTGTGACAATGTAGTAAAATCAAGGACTAAAAACTAATATTTTAACTGCATAGGGATTGTTACAAAATCAACATAATTTCTTTTAGCTTAGTTTGTTTAAATGGAGAAGTCTAAGATAGATAGGTAAATGGAGTAATAGCAAAAGTTTAGGTTAAATGTGTATACTTTCATTGAAGGTTAGCTATGTAAATTATTTGAGTTTTTTGATATGGTTGAGTTCATTAATTGAATTAATGATTTTATCTAAATCAAGAATCAACTCCGTCGATCATTAGTCAGGGAAAAGAAAAGCTCGTTGAGTAGACTTAGTCGCATTTCCACATCTATCGAATTCCTGTAAGTTAGTAGTATACATTTTATGTTTACAATTAATTATCACTATTAGTTTCACTATAAATTAGTATGTTATTATAAATTGTTAATTGGAGAAGTAATTCACAATAATGATTAGTTGTACCTTAAAATTATTCAGGCCTAGTGCCTAGCAGGCTTCGTGCCGTTGTGTTATTCAAGTTTAATGCCTAGCAAGCTTCGTGCCGGTGTGATATTCAAGCTTAGTGCCTAGCAGGCTTTGTGCCAGTGTGTTATTCAGGCTTAGCGCCTAGTAGGCTTCTTACCGGTGGTACTCAGGCTTAGTGCCTAGAAGGCTTTGTGCCAAGGAATCAAGTTCTTTAGGTTATTGATGTTTTATTAAATTTCGAATTGAGCTAAAAAAAATTAGGTTAACTTCCCGAACTTACTAAGCTATGTTGATATTACTAGGTTGATTTCATTTTGTAGGTCTCTTAGAATCGTGTCGTCGGTTGGATCAATTCCAGAGCTCATACACTATCATCCATACCTTGGTAGTCATTTTTTACTTCGTTTTGATGTTGGTTAAAAGTGGCATGTAATTAAGAAGGGTATTGTGGTACTATGATATAATGTAGTAGAACTAGTGAGTTGAAATGGTCATTTTGATGTTTGAATTGTATGTTTAGTATTTTGGTGTTTATGCTTTAAATATGATATGTTATGCATATATAATATTTGAAATAGTTGAGATATTGAATGTGATGATGTTTGGGTTGATTGAATATTTACATGTGGTACTAATGAGGGTACATTGCTTAGCTAGTGGAATTAGGTTGTATATGTGTGATTTTGATATGTCTTGGTCATGTTTAAGTAAGTATTGAATAGTTTTATAGGTTGGTTCATTGTATGCTTGTGGCACAAGAAAATATAATGGGTAAACTTGATTTTTAAGGTACATTTTGGTACACACGGCCTGAGACACGGGCTGTCACACGGTCATGTACCACACACGGTCTATTCGTACAACTATGTGTTTTTTAAGTTTCAAGTGCAGGTTTGACATGGTCAGGCACACGACCTATGGTAGAACCATGTGTCCCGAAGTAGTGAGTTACACGGGCAGACACATGGGTTGGGGCACGACCGTGTGGTCCTAGTCAATGAGTTATAGAGGATGGGGATACAGGCATATGGGATAGACACACGACCATGTTTTAGCCACACGGGTTATCCTATGTCACACGGTCTGGCCACACAGCCGTGTGACCCCTGTTTCCAAAATTTTTAACTTTTTCCTAACTTTTTTGAGTTGTTTTAGATGAACCCCAGAATGTTTCCAATTTATGGTTTGGGCCTAGTAAGCTCAGTTAATACCCGCAAAAGCATGTTTGACTGAAATTGAATGTGTTTGTTATTCATATTTACTTAGAAATATATAGAATTTATGTAAGGTTAAATGTTGTTAAGTTTTTTGCATTACTCGATAATCCATTCCGGTGTCATAAGTGAGTTAGGGGTGTTACACTTCCAGCAAATGTGGGTGGCAAAGATAGTCGACTATGATTTTTAGGTGATTTATAGAAGGGGCAACACCAGTGTGGTGGCTGATGGGTTGTCTAGATAATAGTTCATTGAGGAAGGTTAGTATTGGCAAATGGGGTGTACTTCCATTGTTTGTAAATTGTTGGGAAAGGTACAACAATCTCGGAGACAAATTTTGAAGCTTAAGAAACTTTATGCATCTTTGCAACTTTAGTCTTCCTCTCATCCAAAATATACATGGGATGGTCAACTTTTGAATAGGAAAGAGAATTTCGTAGTTGGTTCTAATTTTTTGTTGAGAAGGGAATTATTCAATTACTTCGATGAAGGGCCAGTGGTGGACATTCAAGCACTAACGCTACTAGGCATAGAATGGATAGCATACATTTATTGGAAGGGAATGAATGAAGAGGGATTATGCCCAACCAAAAGCGTTATTCGAGGAGCCACCTAAATTAGAATTGAAGGTACTTCCCTCATATTTAAAATATGTTTATTTAGGTAATGCTTCTACTTTACCTGTGATTGTTTCAGCAAAATTGACCGAAGAGAAAGAAGAGAAACTCATCCTATTGTTGAAAAATTCAAGAAGGCTATTGGATGGACAATAGCCAATGTTCGTGGCATTAGTCCATTTATATGCATGTCTAAGATCATCCTGGAAGATGGTGAGAAATGGGTAATGGATGGATAATAAAGACTGGACCCCAACATGAAGGATGTGGTAAAGAAAGAAATCGTTAAGTGGTTAGATACAAGTATAATTTACCCCATCTTAAACAGTTCATGGGTAAGTCCGATCTAGTGCATGCCAAAGAAAGGAGGCATCACAGTCATTGAGAACGAGAATAACAAGTTCATACCAACTAGAACGGTTACGGGATGGAGAATTTGCACCGATTACCAAAAGTTGAACAAGGAAACTAGGAAAGATCACTTTCCTTTACCGTTCTTGGACTAGATGCTGGATAGACTCGCGGGGTGAGCTATTACTATTTTCTTGATGGATACTCTGGGTATAATAAGATTACAGTAGTGCTAGAAGATTAACAAAAGATAACATTCGCATGCCCATATGGTACATTTGCATTTAGACGCATGTCATTTGGTTTATGTAATGCACCTACAACATTTTAAAGATGTATGATGTCTATTTTTATTAACATGGTTGAGAAGTATTTGGAAGTGTTTGTAGATGATTTTTCAATATTCAGAGATACATATGATGATTACTTAGCCAATCTAGCCAAGGTACTAAGGCGATGCAAAGAAACAAACCTCGTACTTAACTACGAAAAGTGTCATTTTATGGTACAAGAAGGTATTGTTCTAGTGCACCGGATAATGAGACATAGGATCGAGGTAGATAAAGCAAAGGTAGATGTTATTGAGAAACTCCCACCTCCAACATCTATAAAGGGTGTTGGAGCTTTTTAGGCCACGTCGGTTTCTATCAGATATTTATCAAGGACTTCTCCAAAATTGCTAAAACCTTATGCAAATTATTGGAGAAGGACACGATGTTCAAATTTGATGAGGAGTGCTTAAAAGTTTTAAATGATTTGAAGAGTTGGTTAGTTTTGGCACCCATAATCGTCACACCAGACTAGGATTTGCCATTTGAATTGATGTGTGATGCAAGTGACTTCGTGATAGGAGTTGTCATGGGCCAGTGAAGGAACAAAATTTTTTATCCCATCTACTATTTAAGTCGGACTCTGACAGGAGCTCAATTGAATTATACAATAATAGAGAAAGAGTTACTTGCCATTGTGCTTTCTTTTGACAAGTGTCGATCTTATCTTGTAGGTACCAATGTGTCTGTCTATACGGATCATTTGACAATTAAGTATTTACTTGCCAAGAAAGAAGCTAAGCCGAGATTGATCTAATGGGTACTACTACTCCAAGAGTTCAATCTGGAAATTCAAGATCAAAAAGGGGTAGAAAACCAAGTAGCAGACCACTTGTCCAAATTAGAGCCACAAGAAGGGAATTCTCCACTATAGCCATTCAAGAGACATTCCCAAATAAACACATACTGAAGGTAAATCATGTCCATAATACCCCTTGGTTTGCTGATATTTCTAACTATTTAGCTTGTAGATTGATGTTAGTTGATAAGATCTATCATCAAAAGAAAAAATTTCTTCACGATGTGAAGTACTATTTCTAGGAAGAGCCATATTTCTTGAAAAGGTGTGCAGATCAAATGATCAGGAGATGCACAGCAGAAGATGAAGTACATAAGATTTTATATCATTGTCACACAGCTTCAAGTGGGGGATACTTTGGAGGTACATGTATTGCAGCCTAGGTATTGCAAGCTAGATTCTTTTGGCCAACGTTATTCAAAGACGCATATGCTTATGTAAAAAGTTGTGATCGATGCCAAAGGGTTGGAAACATCACCGACAAAAATGAGATGCCCCGAGCAAACATCATTGAGGTAGAATTATTCGATGCTTAGGGTATTGACTTCCTTGGTCCTTTCCGTTCTCTTTTGGTCACAAGTACATATTGGTAGTAGTACATTATGCGTCTAAGTGGGTTAAGGCCGAGGCATATCTGACGAACGATGCTAAGGTTGTGATGAAGTTTTTGCAGAAGCATGTTTTCACAAGGTTTGAAACCCCAAGAGCTATCATCAGTGATGAAGGGTCTGATTTTGTGAACAAATGGTTGAAATGGTTACTTGACAAATATGGAGTGAAGCACAAGGTTGCCACGGCTTACTATCCGCAAACGAATAGACAAGCTGAACTGGAGAACAAAGAAATAAAAGGCATACTCAAGATGGTAGTTTTCCCGAACCGACGAGACTGGTCCAAAAGTCTGGATGATGCTTTATGAGCCTACAGGACAGCATACAAGACACCTTTAGGGATGTCACCTTATAGGTTGGTCTTTGGGAAAGCTTGTCATCTGCCCTTGGAGTTAGAACACAAATCTTACTGGGCTTTCCAACAACACAACTTGGATCTTAAGCTTGCTAAAGAGAAACAGATGCTTTAACTCAATGAGTTAGAAGAGTTCAGGATGTTCTCATACGAGAATGCCAAACTATTTAAGGAAAGACTTAAAAGATGGCATGACAAGCACATTCGAGTTCAAGAATTTGAAGAAAGTCAACAAGTCTTATTATTCAATTCCAAATTAAGGTTCTTTCCAGGTAAGTTAAAATCACATTGGTCTGGTCCATTTAAGATTCATCAAGTCTTTCCATATGGAGTTGTTGAACTTCAAGATAAATGAGGTAATTTTCGAGTCAATGCTCAGCGTTTAAAACATTATTGGGGGGATAAATTGAGCAGGATACAGTCTCATTCATTTTATCAGATATTTAATTTTTCTCATTTTTCATTTTAAATAAATGATTTAAGGTATATTTTCGGGATTAGTATGTTTAAATAAATTCTGTCTAGGAGATTGGAACTTAAGCGGGACCGCTTGTGACCCCACCAATCTTTCCTAGGAATTGATTTTAACATAATCTTCCGAGAAATTATTCATTAAATGACAAAATAATATTTTGCTGTTTCAAATAAAAGGGTCAATTTTTATCCAAGTTTTAATTGCAACTCAATTTCTGAATTTTCTTTAAGTTTACGTACTTAATTGAATTATTTTCAAATTTCAGTTACTCTTTTTGGAAATATTAAAAAATTAGATGTCTCTTTTTGTAAATATCTTCAAAGGGATCTAAAATAAATGTTTTTAATTTAATTTTAATAAATAAGATGGTAATAACTAATATATAATTATATTTATATTAATTATTATCAACTTTGCATAGAATTAGAATTTGTTTAAATTTGATCATATTTTAATTAATAATTTTTTTCAATAAATTAATAGCAAATAATAATTTAGTATGCATTATATTAATTATTAATTGTTATTAACTTTTTGTATAATTAGAACTTAGAATATTTTAATTATTAATTTGTTTGAAGGATTCTAATTGAACTCGTACCCTCTTCACTATAAATTCCAATCACCTTCTACACTTTTTCACATCACCTTAAACAAACCACACCAATAATCACCTAGTGCCGCAGCTCTCGAACCTCCAGCCACAACATCTCCCAGCTCCACACGGCACACTTGCACCCAGCAACTTATCACCCCACATTGCTATTGTCGCTCACGCCAGGCCTACTCCCACGCACCTGCCTCTATCACACCACGCTACTGCTAGTTGCTGCCCACATGACGCAACAACTCATGCTAAGGATGTGCACTGCTGCTGTGCGTTACTTCAAACCTGTGCACACCTTTGCTAGCCGCACACCCCTACCTAACGCACCACACCATCAAGACACCCTCCAACCATCCCTTAACCGACCTCTTTTTCTTTATATTTATTTTCTTTGAGTTCTTAATTTTTATATAAATGTGGCAAGACAAATTTTTCTCCTAAATTTCAAATTTATTTAATTTTTCAATTTATTGAATTGTTAATATTTTATACTAATTGAATTTTTGAGAAAATATTTGTTTCCATCTTATATTCAGGTTGATCATGCCTCGCAAAAGAACTTGTGCCTCTGTCCAAATTGACGAATTATAAAACAAATTCCACTGTGAAGAAGCCAAAGCGAGATACGAAAACGTTTTCAAGAATCAACAAATGCACCTTGAAAAAGGCTTTATACTGAAAGAATGCAACTATATCGATTTCATGTTGCGCATTCAACAAATTGCTGAAGCTCTCAATTGAGAGTTGTTTTGTGAGAAAAGACTTAGTGCAAATGAGGAATTAGTTCGTGAATTTTATGACAAATTTGACCTCAAACGAATTGACGGAAGTTTCTGTGCGAGGAATTAAGGTACTAATAAACTCAAACGCTATTAATGAATTCTTTGAATTACCTGATTTTGAAGACGAAGAATATTCTTCCTTGATGATAAATATTGAGGCTAAAAATTTACAAGAAATTCTTAAGGAACTTACAGTTCCAGGTTCTAAGTGGACTGTGTCAAAGCAAGGAATTCACACTTGTCGTAGAGAATATTTGACACCACTAGCGAATGTATGGTTCTATTTCATTTGATTCAACCTTATGCCTATTTCGCATGGGACTACAATTTAGAGTGAATGGTCTTATTATACTTGATTTTAACTGGAAAGACCATTGATGTGGGAAAATCATTCTGATAGAAATGCAGAATTGTGCCGCTAGACATTCTCGCCCAACATACTTTCCCTTTATGATAATAATTTTGTGCTTGAAAGCTAAAATTCTTGCAAACGTAAAGAAGACAGGTTATAGCCAAGACACAATCACAGATTGAGACTTCTACCGAATAGCTGGAGACTTTATTCTTCAGTGAGGAGTTGAAGAGAACGAGGATCTCGAAGAAGAAGAAGAAGAAGATCCCAAAGAGATTGAACCAATGCAGTCAGCTGCAATCCCTAAGAAGGAAAAACCAATGGAACTAGTAACCGAACTTGACATGACAACCTCAATGTTCAGAATTTAATCACCTCTCCCAGATCTTTGAGATGAGTTGTCAAAGTTGATGACATAATGCAACATATGCAGTGGCAGTAACAAGCTTACTGGAGATATTCAAAAATACGAGATGACTCAATAAGAAGCACTCTTACGAAAATATTCAATGACCCGTTTATTTTTGTGCCCGAGTTTTTAGATTTTAATTTGAACCATGGAGTCCACTATCAAAGAGGGAATGAAGCGATTCATGCAAGAACAAAGATGATGGGGCTCTGTAAATAAATAAGAAAGGAGGGATCTTTACCTTATGTTATTTTCTTTCTTAGGTTATTTTAGGAGTAGGATCTATTATAATTTTTAATTTTTTGCATAATAAAAGAAGAGATGGAAATCATAATAATGAAATTTTTTTATAATGAGAAGTGTGGCAATAGATATATACATGTCTAGGATTGGATCTAGAAAGAGCTTGGTACTTAAGTAGTCAAATTGACTCACCTTCTATTTTCTAGAATCCTACCTAGTGTATAGTATCTATTCACTTTTAACAATGAGGACATTGTTCATCTTAAGTAGGGGGACCGAAAAATTGAAATCATTTCCTTTCAGAATAAAATTTTCTTTTAATTATGATTAAGTTATATTTTGTTCAAAAATTTGAAAATTTTCTAAGTATGCTAAACTTCAGTATGAATAAAGTTCTATTATTTCAATAATTATTATGCTAGCTGAATTATGACATAAATGTAGTTTTGATAAGTATGTAAATCATACCATAAAATTTTTAGTTCCTTAGAAAGCTAGGAATGCATGAAAGTTTATGTCTCTAGAATTGACTTAGTAATTTCTTGAGGCGAAATCCTAGGAAGCATGGAATGTTGAAAATGATTTAGGAAACTTTTGTTTGGACCGCTTGAGCCTTTAAAGCCAACCTTGACGAATTTTTATCCCTTGCAACCCAAATTTGAAGCTACATGGCCTAATTTTATTTGAACCTTGCAATATTTAGCCATCACTTTTCTCTTAATTATCTTTAAATTGTCTCAAACGCTGACTCAGTACTATTCAAAATATTCTTTGAAAATAAGTTTGGGGGAGTTGAAAAGAGGTATCAAGTGCTCAAAAAATTATAGTACATAAATAAAAATGCTCGTGAAAAAAAAGAAAAGAGAAAGAGCATATGTACTTGAAAGAAAATAGATGTACAAAAGAGCACGTGAAAGTAAAATAAGTTGGTGTATTGAAGGTAAATATTTTGAAGGTCTAACTAAAGCTAAGTCTAGGTTTTTTAGCCTAAATTTATCTATCTTTCACCTACCCCTATCCTAGTCACGTTACAACCTATTTAAAAGACCTATTGATTCAAGTTTCTATGCTACCTACATTAGTGGAGAAAAATTTCTATATTCAACATATGGAGGCATAAGTTAAACTTAATGATTGTAGCTTAATCTTAAACAAGGGAATAAAATCAAATTGGTAGGGATTTAACATGTCATTATTGAGTAAGCATTTAGTCTATTTTTTCTATCATAATAATAATTGATATTAATTTGAATGATATATACACTTAAGTAGCATAAATATCAAATTTCTTGTTCTTGAGCATAAGTATACTAAATTCATAATTTTGGGAAGAGTGTTAATTTTAAGGAATTTTTCAAAGGTGTTTTCGAGAAATTCCTTTCAATTTGTGCCTTACTCGGGACGAACAATGATTAGGTTTGGGGGTGTGGAAACACGAAAATATACACACTTTTTCATGCCCTTATTAACTCAAATTCACGTAATTTCGTGGTAATTCTTGTCAAAAAACATATAATAATTATAAAGTAATTAAATTGTACTTATATTATTAACATGTTGAATTTTAATTAATTTTATAATAAATTTTGATTTATTTTCGATAGATTCGCACAAAGGGGAAAAATTGGCTCAGTAGACACTACTGGAAGCACAAAATAAAGAAGCGATTTTGAATCATCGAGACGAATTAATTTTCAGCCTAAGACGGTCCAAATTATGAATATTAATTCATAATATATTTAATTTTAATTTTAATCTAATTTATTTTGGGTTAAATAATTATTAATTAATTATGAAAAGAAGCGCAATTAGGCTAAACCAAGCAGACCGATCTAATCGAGCAATGGGCTGCCCAAACCTGTAACACCCTTAACCTGTATTTGTCGCTAGAATAGAGTTACGGAGCATTACCAAATTTTATGTTTCAAAACTATCAAAATTTTTTAAACATTTTAATTCATATCATTAATCATAGTAAACCAATCAATAAAATGCATATCATCCCTTATACGAGCCCTCAAGGCCCTAAAAACACATTAGAAACAAGTCGGGACTAAATCAGAAACATATAGAATTTTTCAGAAAAAGAGGAAAGTTCGCAAACTGCAGGGGTGACATGGTCATGTGGACATTCGAAGTAAGGATACACGACTGTGTCCTATCTTATGTAACTCTCTGACTTGGGTCACACGACCAAGATACACACTCATGTGTCAGGCCGTGTAAATTTCAAAATGCAACCTTTAAAAACCTACAGGGGACACACGACCATGTCGCTTGGCCGTGTGTCACACACGGATGAGACACACGCCCGTGTCTCTGACTGTGTGGACAAAAAATAGGTCATTTCCAAGCCATTTTTCTCACCCATTCATGCACACACCTATAACCAATTTACCACATGTAATCAAGCATCCCAAAGTACACCAAACCATACAACAACAAGCTACCCAAATAGGTGCATATTCATACAACCAATATGCCCAAAGGCACCTCAATCACAACAATTAAACATGTATAACTAAATACTTAGTTTAGCCAAAACCTACCATTTAACATTTAGTATCATAAGCCATAAATACCAACTACATTTTTAATACCAAAATGACCATGTTCAACTTCGATTGTCTGAGCATCATAAAGACTATAAATTCATCCATCAAAAGGCTACATACATATATCCACATATCAACCATTTCAATCATTCAAAATACAAAATTTACAAGCCAAAACATAATGGCTAAAACATCAACCAAAAACACCTATAAATATGCATATTTATCCAATTATCAATTAACTTGTTTCCATGCCAAAACATGACATAATTACTACATAATCTCCATACCATATTAGATTCATGCCATATCTAGTTCAAAACCTTTCCAAAGCATACCACATCTTGACCATGTTGAGGCCAGTTAATCATATATCACTTTGGCCATTCAAACATGCTTTAACACATTATCAAATTAACACATATCAACAAGGCTACATCACCCAAAATAACATATACATGCTAAATACTCAACTAACATTCAACTAATCATCAACCATAAGTTCAGCTATTCATGCCATTATAACCTTAACCAAGACATCAAAATCTACCGATATAATCGTTGGATACCGTGATGGATCCCCAACTAGCTTCCAACTCGATCAAGCTTCCTATAATCTGAAAAGTAAAGGAAAAACAATCGCGTCTGCAATGAATGCCTAGTAAGCTCGTATAAACTTTAGTCATATCAATTCATTTCAAATATGAAATTTATACATATCAAGAATAGTCCTATACCGATACCGCAAGATTCATGAAACCATATTCAACAACTCACAAAGTGAATAATTCCACCGCATCACATATACATATCATCCCTAGCATAGTAGGATTTTATAAAACTTTAAACCCTTTCAAATTTTCTTATTTTCATTTGGATTTCATTACTTTCCATAGCATTTACTTTCTTTAGCTTAAATAACAACATCAATTCAACTCATCATTCTCTTTCTCATCATTTTACACTTTAAGTATGAACTTACTATTTCATTCTCTTTCCACACCTGTTTCATATGCATAACATACAAGACATAAACATGTCATTAACCATAGCCACAAGCTTGTGCATTTAAACATATCTCTTTTGGAATTAACCATATGTTAAACCATTTCAAAAGAAATTACATAATTTAAAACTTACAACTCTTTCATGATCACAAGCATATTTCCATTTAGGCACTTACGATTTCAATGCATAACTTATAGTTTAACATGGCATAATCCAACCACAACTTGGCCAAAGCTTAAGCATTTACACCAAACATGTTAGCATACAATATATAAATTGTAGGCACATTAACATAAATAGCCATTTAGCCAATGCATGTATCTCATGAGTTTATAACTCATCTCAACCTATATAATTTTCATGTATCATCATATCAAGGATGTTCATATATGTGCATGTCATAAAACATATCGTTCTCTTACCGTTTCTTATTCGAATAATGCCCGTTGAACCATTTAGAATACCGTTGGATACTTGGGATAGCCACAAATAGTGTGCCAACTCATATAACTGTAATCTATCAATTTCTGTATATGTATTCCCACAATAGCTGTGAATTAGAATGCTCACACGAGCTATGAAAATGGGCCTACTCACACGAGCTCTCGGTTGGAACGTTGATACACGATGCTACCCACACAAGCTGTGGAGTATCCGTAACACATGCCGGACCTCAGCCATCGGTAGGACGTTCAGGACTAGCACCCAAATCATGTAAACTCTAATGACATGTCATTTGTATCCTACAAATTCTTAAGGTTCAAACGGGGCTCGATAATCGTTGTACGTCGTTGAATTTACGTCGTTTCATAACACGGTAAATTGCATACTAACATATATATTGATTTAATCACAACATAATCACAAATTAACAATCAATTTTATCAAAATTATACAGAATACAGTTCATACGAACTTACCTAGCTAAATTGCAGAAATACCAAAGTTTAAGGGTATTTTGGTAATTTTCTATTTTCCTCAATTTTCCACCCGATCTTGATCTAAATTAATGATTTCAGTTAATTTATCAAATTAGATAGTAAAACAATATATTTCATGCAATTTGATCATTTTTATACTTTTACAAAATTGCCCTTAAAGTTTTACTTTTATTCAATTTAGTCCCTAAGCCTAAAACATGCAAATTAACCATTTTTAATGACAAATTATAATAGCCAAAAATTCATGGAACCCATATCAGCCAATATTTGTAATAATTTCACATCAAATCCTTATACTTTTATTATTTTAACAATTTAGTCCCTAATCAATAAATTCATAAAAAATCACTTAATAAAATGCTTTTAATTATGAATCAACATTCCAAATTCATCATCTAACATAAAAAATCACAAGAATCATCAATGGCAACATTCAAAATTACTAAAAATGAGGCTAAAAAGGACTTATATGCAACCTATGAAGCTTGGCTGAAGCTTGAAGGTCCAACAATGGCTTTCTCCTTGCTTAAATTCAACAACACATAAAAAGAAAAAAGATGATATCTTTTACTTTAATTATTTACCTTTTAATTTGTTTTTATTTTTAATTAATAAAACACACATATATATTCATAATAAAACAAACCAACCGCCCACTCAAATGTAATATGGTATATTTACCATATTAGTCCATATACTTTCATTCATTAAGCCATTAAATCACTCACATTAAATAGCGATTGACTTTTTCAACTTTTACAATTTAGTCCATTTTAATTAATTAACTATCGAAACGTTAAAATTTTTCAATGAAAATTTAATACCACTTTAATGACATTCCGTAAATATTTATAAAAATATTTATAGCTCAGTTTGCATAAACGAGGTCCCGATACCTCATTTTCTAGAACCACTTGACCTTAGGGTTTTAGCACTTGAACTTAAAAAAGCGCTTATATAACATAAATTATCAAATCAAAAATATTTTTAAAACCATATTTGACTTGTAAATATTAAATAATAATATTTACGAACATACTCGTCGGATTTGGTGGCCCCGAAACCACTGTTTCTGACACCACTGAAAAACAGAATGTTACAAAAACTGTCCAACATGCTGACCCAATCAGCTTATTTACCTAATTAATTGGCTTGCAAAACAACCCTTGAAGCTTCCTTGAAATTGAATTCAAACCCCTCTACTATTCAAGCCTTTGTAGCTTTGGCCCTATCTAAATTTAACAAGTTTGAAAGCTTCAAACTTGCCACATGTGTGGCCGGCCACGGGGGAAGTCTATGGCTACTGATTTTTTCTATTTTTAGCAGCCTACTCAACCTATAAATACCCCCCTTAGCTGTTCATTTCAAACTCACCTCTCATCTTTTCATTCTTCACTTCTCTCTCACTTTCTCTCTTCAAAACCATTCCTTTGTTCTTCTTTTTCCCTTCCATTCCTTTGTCGATTTCCCCTCTTGGAAAAAATCCCTTCAACCACTATTCGACGTAGCATTCAAGTGCTTGTAGAAGCCTTGGTTCAATATGAACAAGCGGAGAAGGAGGAGCAGAGCAAACAAGTCAAGCTTTAGAGAAACACTGGATTTGATTCTAGTTCCCTATCCTTTAATTTTTATTGTTGTTCTTATGAACATGTTTATGAATACTTGTTATATTGATATGTTTAATTTAATTAACATGACTTCAATTTAATCCGTGTTAGGTTGATTGCATTTCCCCCACTTAAGTTATTAAAATTATGTTTGCGTTGTTATGGGTCTTGGTAAGTTATTTGATTAAGTAAAATCATGATTAAGTTATTCTTACATTATAAATGAAAGGTAACTGATGAATTAATTATTTAATTGTGTTGAAATTGTAATTAATTGACATAATATTTAATCAGCGTATGTCTAATCTTCAGAGGTAGCTGAAGGTTAAATTATTGGCAACATTAGACAGTACATTAGCCTTGCATAACTTGCAAGATTATTATGATTAAACTGTTTCAAGGTAGGAATACATTGTTACCTTAATCTTTTATGTGCTTATGAAGATTGATTAATTGTTTGAATTGGCATTGGAAAATGTTCAAGAGATTAGTTAATTTAATAAGTATGTATGAGCAGTAGTTAACAAATTACAAAATTGTCGTGAATTTATTCGTAACAACATAAACATGAGTTTAGTAGTTCTAAGTTAAGAAATGTAATTACTCTAACACAATAATGTCATCTTGATTAAAATAATCTTTTGAAATCGTGCATTGGAACTTTTATTTTATTTTATTTATTTTACTTAGTTAAATTTTAGTTTTTAATCATTTCCTCAAAATAAAAATATTTTTATTCACCAAAGTGTTTTTAATTGCATTAATAAATAATTCTTTTCACAATCCTTGTGGGTACAATAACTCGACATTTACTTGTCACTTTATTACTTGCTGCGATTGTGTACCCTTGCACATTTCCATCATTCCACCTATAAGTGAACACTTTAACCCCAAACCAGTATGGATTGTGAGGTTGAGAGATAAGTAGTTCCTATTGACTCGTTATTCTAGTGGAAGATCGAGAGATCCTTTTAGGGTAAACGACTAATTGATTGCACAGGGAACCCGAAAAAATAGTTAGTTATGGTTACTGAAGCGAGCTAATCAGCCATGCTCAGATTTGATTAAGTTTCTATAGCAAATTTCCCAAGCTTTTCTATTTATCTTATTTTATTTCTTTAGTTATAAAAAGAACTCTTTCTTTATGTTCTGTCATAATATAATTTATTTAAAATACTAATTAGCTCTACTTGTGTTTAGGATATAATTAGTTTAGCACTTGGCTCTTGTGGGTACGAATCTCAGAGTACTCATCTACTTTTTTTAACTATATTACAACCTAACTCGTATACTTGCAGATATCGCCTTTTTAACATATTTTGTAAAGGATTTCTACTCTGGATGTTGGTACGTCATGAGGCGGTCAAGTTGTTGGCGCCATTGTCGGGGAGGCAACGCCATTAGTTCAATTTTTGTAATGCCCCAAAATTTGGGCCTAAAAGTATTGGGCCTTGAGCAAGGGAACGATTTGGAAACTGTGTACAAAAGGATGTCTACTTTAGTTGTTAAGGGTTCTAAGAGGAGTTGGAAAAGTCTTGGGTTCAAACCTGGGATTTAGCAAAAATTTTGATTTTTCTTTTAAAAGAACCTGGACTTTAGCCTTTAGACCTTTTAGTTAATTGAAGACAAAATGTGACACAAAAGATCTTGTGACAAGGAGGCAAGTGGCGTGTGGAGCTATTGAGGGGGACTTGGGTTCGAATCCCATTGCAAGCAAAAAGGATATTTATTTTGCTAGCATGAGGCGATAGGAGTTTGAGGTGGTTTCGAACTCTGTTGGCTGAGAGTTTAAATGGGTCTTGGAGGTTGTTATGGAGGATAATATTGGGATTTGGGGAGGTTGTTGTTGTGGAGAGCTATATATAATCTCATTTGTTTCTTGTTCTAAATGGGGGAGATTGGCGAGGCTTCCAAGGTATTCGTCACTTTCTCCAACCTGCATTGCTTCCATTCCTAACTGGTGGTAGTCGAGGTTGATTGGCACATTGCCTGGGAACCAAGGGTGCGATGATCATGATTTTCAGAATAAGAGTGTTCGGATCGAAGGGAATCTGCAAATCGCATCAGGTGTGTAAACTTCCCACTGTGACTGTAGAACGGCAAAAGCCAAAAGGTTGAAATACGACGTTTGAGACCACACGAGCGTGTGATCGCTCATGTGGAAAGCTGAACCTGTGAATCATTGGTGATAAACTGTGGCGGCCTCCATGAGCATTTTCATGGGCTTAGGCCGTAATGGGCCACGTTGGGTCGTGTGGGCTCAATAGGCTTTGGGCCCCACACAGATGAAACCCACTATTTGTGGCAAATACTAGACTAGGCTATATAGATCTCATAGCCGTGGTGAAATTTGGGCTGAATAGGTGATAGAGGGTCACGTGCGGACCAAGATTGAGTTGCCAAGTCACGGGAAAATCCTACAAAAACTATCGACACTTAGATCTAAAATGGAAACAAAAAACACAAAATCAAACTTAAAAGACCAAGAAAACAAAATTGAAATAGAATCATACTTGGGCGGCAAGAAATGCTGAATAAAGAATGTTTCTTGATGCCAAAGAATGTTGCAAAATAGTTCCTTGAAGCTTGGAATGGCTGGAAACGCAACAAGAACAATTAAACCAAGTTAATCAACAATTCGACACAAACAAAAATAATTAAAAAAGAACAAACAACAAAAAGGATGGATAAAGTCCTAAGAAGCCTTGAAATCAAGAAAGATTTCACAACTCCCTTCAAACGGCTCTAATCTTCCCTCCAATGTAAAAACACGACAAGAAGAAGGTTGAAGATGGCTCCCACAATCAAAAAGATTTTTAAAACTACTTCTAAAGAAAACTCAAGAGAGAATTCTTGGAGAAACTCAAAGAGAGTTTTCACTCCACAAAAAAAATCTGAATTCAATATATCCTGTATAAGGGTGGCCAGCCAAGCCATATATATAGGCCTCCTAACTACTTTCCTATCCCTACTAGGAAAACTAAAAAAAACCCTAATTGTTGCCTTTCAAGGGAATTTCGTCCAAGGCCTTTAAATGGGCCTCTTGGACTGAATTCTTACATAGAAATTTATTCATAAAGTCTAAAAATTAAAACTAAGTATTTAAAGAATTAAAATTTTACAAATTGGGTCGCTTTGACAATTTGGCCTAATTTTCAACTAAGTCTAATTTAAACTTTTTGGTTGGGCTTGGAACATCTTATTGGGTCATATCTTCAAGAACTTGGTCTTGTAATCCGTTCTCTCCCGAAATTGGTTCGTTGATGCTCGTAACTGAGATCCAATGCGCCTTAGCTGCAAGATTCATTTCTTGGACCAAGATTTCCAAGATTTGAAATCTTGATTTTCTTGATTCTTGAAATCGCTCAAAACAGCAAAATTGGACGAAGATTCGGTTTCTTGATTTTCTTGAAAACAAGAAAGTGAATCTTGATTTTCTTTTTCCTTTGTATACGCATCTAGGGCCTTACTAATGAAGTCTTCAACGGTTCCATTTAGTTTCATACGCATTTGCCTGGCCTTTGACCTCATTATTGGGCCTTGTGGTAATTTGAGCCCATCACATTCTTGAGCTTGAGTTGGGCATTTGTGACTCGTATCATTCCCCCTTCCTCAAAAAGATTCGTTCTCGAATCTGAAAAATCAATGACTTGACCAATTCTAGACATCTTATTTTTATTTTTTATTTTTTTTGGAATACCTGCAAAACAAACACTCAACACTCAAAAATTAACAAACCTCACTGTTAATCACTCAAAAAGGAAAATCAAATTCACAAAGAGGTAGAATTCAGTCTTGTGAGTACTTTAGTAGAGTCTATATCAATCAATTAGAAAGTGTATGAACCGTAACTACCAAAGAATCTTAATTGCACTAGGAGTCCAAAAAGTGACGAGACACCAATTTATTTGTGTCACACCGAGGAAGAATTGTGCACACTTTTAAATCCTACTAGCACAAGAAACAAGAAGGTGTTAGATAGTGTAAAGGAAGAATAAAAGCAATACAAATGAAAAACTACAGCTAAGAATCAATAAAAATTGCTGACACCCGGAAACTCGAAAAAACTGCGGAGTAACTTCACAACTTCGTTCGAGGTGTTCTTGATCTCCAAAAATCACAAAATTTAAACTGGAATGTCCTTAATATTGTATATTTGATTTGGAAAGTTTCGGCACTAAACTCAGCCCGCTGAATATTTTTTTTTAATTTTTATTTGATTTCGTATTTTTCTATTTTTTTGACTTTTTCTACTGATTTTTTTTTGCGGGAGATGTTTTTTAATATTCTATCACAATGCCACAAATATGCATATAAAATTTCAGACCAATCGAACAATGTTTTCCACTCAAATGATTTTTTTTCAAAAATTTTTCTTGGTAAAAACTGCTATATGCTGTTTTTTAAAGGAAATCAATTTAGAAATCAACCAAGAACACCCAAAATGCCCAAAATCTGATACCAAATGATAGGAGGTTGCGCGTGGACCAAGATCGAGTTGCCAAGTCATGGGAAAATCCTACGAAAACTATCGACACTTAGATCTGAAACGGAAACAGAAAATAGAAAATTAAACTTAAAAGGCCAAGAAAACCAAATTGAAATAGAATGATACTTGGGCGGCAAGAAAGGATGTATAAAGAACGTTTCTTGATGCCAAAGAATGTTACAAAATAGATCCTTGAAGCTTGGAATGGCTGGAAATGCAACAAGAACAATTAAACCAAGTTAATCAACAATTCGACACAAACAAAAATAATTAAAAAAGAACAAACAGCAAAAAGGATGGATAAAGTCCTAAGAAGCCTTGAAATCAAGAAAGATTTCACATCTCCCTTCAAACGGCTCTAATCTTCCCTCCAATGTAAAAACACGGCAAGAAGAAGGTTGAAGATGGCTCCCACAATCAAAAAGATTTTTAAAACTACTTCTAAAGTAAACTCAAGAGAGAATTCTTGGAGAAACTCAAAGAGAGTTTTCACTCCACAAAAAAAATCTGAATTCAATATATCCTGTATAAGGGTGGCCGGCCAAGCCATATATATAGGCCTCCTAACTACTTTCCTATCCCTACTAGGAAAACTAAAAAAACCCTAACTGTTGCCTTTCAAGGGAATTTCGTCCAAGGCCTTTAAATGGGCCTCTTGGACTGAATTCTTACATAGAAATTTATTCATAAAGTCTAAAAATTAAAACTAAGTATTTAAAGAATTAAAATTTTAAAAATTAGGTCACTTTCACAATTTGGCCTGATTTTTAACTAAGTCTAATTTAAACTTCTTGGTTGGGCTTGGAACATCTTATTGGGTCGTATCTTCAAGAACTTGAGCTTGTAATCCGTTCTCTCTCGAAATTGGTTCGTTGATGCTAGATACTGAGATCCAATGCGCCTTAGCTGCAAGATTCAGTTTCTTGGACCAAGATTTCCAAGATTTGAAATCTTGATTTTCTTGATTCTTGAAATCGCTCAAAATAGAAAAATTGGACAAAGATTCGGTTTCTTGATTTTCTTGAAAACAAGAAAGTGAATCTTGATTTTCTTTTTCCTTTGTATACGCATCTAGGGCATTGCTAATGAAGTCTTGAATGGTTCCATTTAGTTTCATACGCATTTGCTTGGCCTTTGACCTCATTATTGGGCCTTTGTGGTAATTTGAGCCCATCACGTTCTTGAGCTTGAGTTGGGCCTTTGTGACTCGTACAACATGCCACATGAGCGTATGGGCCCACTTGGGCCGAGTAATAGGCCCTGGGCCCATTTACAGTATTGTGACCAATTAGGTTACCTGAGTCGCTCGAGGTGATTCTGGACTTTTCGAGAGGTCGATATCTGGACCAAAATACTCTCGATGGGTAAAATGACTAAAATGCCCCTATAGGGTAAAATAACCGAAATACCCTCGTAGGGTAGAATATCGAAATACCCCTATAGGATAAAATGACCGTAATACCTCTATAGGGTAAAATGACCGTAATACCCTTGTAGGGTAAAATGACCATAATACCATTGTAGGGTAAAATGATCGTAATACCCTTGTAGGGTAAAATGACCGTAATGCACCTATAAGGTAAAATAACCATAATGCCCCTGTAGGGTAAAATGATCGTAATGCCCCTGTAGGGTAAAATGACCGTAATGCCTTTGTAGGGTAAAATGACTGTAATGCCCCTGTAGGGTAAAATGACCGTAATATCCCTATAGGGTAAAATGATCGTATTACCTCTGTAGGGTAAAATGACCTTAATGCCCTTGTGGGTAAATGACAATTTTTCCCCCTCGAGGTCAAATGATTGTTTTGTCTGTGGTTAAATTACTGGTTTGTCTGTGTTTGGTATGAATAATTTGCCTGTGATTTGAATGACTGATTCTAAGCATAGCATTCTGCATACACGACATACTACATGGGGTTGGGATACTGTTATGGAGGAAGTACTATACTAGTGGTTTTGCCACAATCACTGCTACTAGTGGCTTGGCCACATATACTATTATTGGCAACTTTGGTGCAATACTGTTGCTGGCAACTTTACTACGGTGCTGTTGATGGCTTTGTACCGATCATAGTACCATTAATGATGGCTTTGTACCGATCATAGTATCGTTACTAATGGCTTTGTGTCGATCATAGTACTGTTACTGATGGCTTTGTGCGAATCATAGTACCGTTACTGATGGCTTTGTGCTGATCATTTCACTGTTACTAATGGCTGTGTGCCGGTCATATCACTGCTGCTGCTAGCTTTGTGCCGATCATGTTACCGTTTCTGATGGCTGTGTGCCGATCATTTCACTGCTACTGATGGCTTTGAGCCAATCACATTACTGTACTTATGGCTTGTAGCCATTCTGTTTATAGCTTATAGCTATCCTGTTTACGGCTCTTAGCCATTCTAACTACTGGTAGCTCTGCTGCATTATTACTACTGGCAGCTATGCTGTGATATTGGTGTGAGGGTTAGGTGGGTCGACTCTGTCCCCACATAGTGTGTTGGGTTTGTAACAGCCCAAAATTGACCCTAGTCGGGAAGTGGTTTCGGGACCACAAAACCGAGTCATAAAAATAATTAATTTCCATATTCTATGCTTATTATGTGTGTACATGAGTATGTGGAAGTTTCATTCTCCAATTTTGCCAATTGCATGAGAAATTATTAAATAGGGATCGATATGAGACATGGTGAAAATATGATAGGCTAATTTAAAATGGTCTATTAATGCATGTTGTGAAAATGATGGGTTTGCATGTCAAATTACCCAAAATTTGAGCTAGTGGTTGGCCATGCTATGAGTGGAAACATGTTGGGAACATGTTGGCCTAGTGAGGTATGTAGGAAAAAAATAAAATAAGGAGTATGGGTAATAAAGAAAGGAAAAACAAAAAAATGAGTGGTTGTTTCCCCCCCATTGCCGTGAGGTAAAGAAAGGAAAAGAAAAACTTGTTCATCCTTTTTCATCCTCTTTTGACCGAAAATTCTAAGGGAGGAGGAAGGGGTTCTTGCTTCATGTTTGGTTTGGAAGAGAATTAGGAGGAAGTTTGGCCATGCATGTAACTAGATTGAGGTATGTTTGATATTATTCTTTGAGATTCATGTATATTTTAAGTTGTAAGTTTGAAATCTACCTAGCCATGGTTCAAACTTTGTTAAATGATGGAGATGATATTCGGCCATGCATGTTACATTCTTGGTTGGTATTTTGATGTTTGATGTTGTGGTGATGAGGCATGAAGATGAGTTAAGATTCGGCCTAGGTGGAGTTTGTGTTAATGCCATTGCATGCTAAATATGAAGCTTGTTAATGATGCATGTGATGGTGGATTGATGATTCTTGAATCTTTTTTTTTAGCATTTTTGAGTGAGCACATATGTGCATTGGTTGCTAGATGGGGAAGAATCGGCTAGCAAGTTGTGTGCTAAGGCCGAATATAATTTTTGTAGGTTAATGAGTAATGCATGTGCTAAATTGATGGAAAGGGAGAGGATGCTTTACTAGTGTATAAATGATATAAAGATTTTAGAAATTATTTTTGGTTAGGTGTATGAATGATTAGGTATATTCGGCCATATGAGTAAATATATAGATGATGTTAAATTTGATTATGTATAATGGGCCATATAGGGTACACATTGTGATATTAACTTTGATTCTCCATAATTGATCAAGTGGGTGATTAGTAAGGGTGATTGCCGAATATACTAACATACATATGCATGTGTAATTGGATTGTAAATATTTAGCAAGGCGGTTAAACTAGTTGATTATTGATTAAGCTCAAGGAGTTAAAGGAGGAGAATCGAGCAAAGGCAAAGAAAAGATCATCGAGTAGCCGAGTTGGAACCATCTTACCCAACACAAGTAAGTCATTAAGCATATCTTTGGTATTGATTTAAAGGATCGTAATACCTATACCATTGTGTTTAATGAGATGAAATGTATACAAATGTATATGTAAGTAGAGATGAAATTTGTCGAATGTAAAAAGGAAGTGAAGCCTATTGAGTGGCTGGTTTTCGGCACTAAGTGTGCGGGCAATAAGTGTTCACGGTCATGAGATTGGCACTAAGTGTGCGGGTTTAAATTGTACAGCACTAAGTGTGCGAGTTTAAAGTACATGGCACTAAGTATGCGTGGTTGATTATTAAGCACTATGTGTGCGAACCCAATATATATTTTCTATAAATTATTTACATTAAGGGTGCGACCTTACCGAGTCGATTTTGGACAGCGGAAAAGGTAAGTGTGCGAACTTGAAATGCATGGCACTAAGTGTGTGAGTTTAAAGTACATGGCACTAAGTGTTCGTGGTTGATTATTAAGCACTATGTGTGCGAACCCAATATATATTTTCTATAAATTATTTACATTAAGGGTGCGACCTTATCGAGTCGATTTTGGACAGCGGAAAAGGTAAGTGTGCGAACTTGAAATGCATGGCACTAAGTGTGCGCGGTTGATTATTAAGCACTATGTGTGCGAACCCAATATATATTTTCTATAAATTATTTACATGAAGGGTGCGACTTTACCGAGTCAATTTTGGACAGCGGAAAAGGTAAGTACCTTGAGTTCATGGCTAATAGGCGCTATGTTTATATTTGGAGTTGAGCTTGGTAAGTTTTGAACCTATGTGACGATTATAGTTGAAGTCACGTACATAAGGTTCATTGTGGAATAGGTGAAAGTTCGTTTAATTGTATGATTATAACGAAAATAAAATGATGTATGAAAGGCCAATGTAGGACTTGGTATGAGATTGAACCATAGGGTTTAAGGAACTATGGTATAGTTTGGTATGGATGGAGTACTTAACCTCATTTCATTGTTTCCTGTTGTGATAATTTTATTAATGGATGGTTGTGGAATGCTTATGGCTTACTGAGTTATATACTCATTCGGTGTTTGCTTGTCACCTATTCTGGGTTTCTTGGACTCGTCTCTTTTTGCGTGATCGTGCCGTCGTCGAAGTCATCACACCGGCTAGCAAGTTTTGGTACTTTCTTTTTAGTCGGCTTAGGAGAACATTTCGGCATGTATAGGCTATTATGTTGTGTTTGAACTTTGGTATGTAAACTTTTAGCCATGCGAAAATGGCATAAATGTTCGGTTGGGTTTGGTTTCATAACGTTAGGTCGTAAATCTTGATAATTCGACCTTTTTATGCCATATGTCATGGTTGATTATTTTGGTGTTAAAATTCATGATATGGCAATAGTGTAGTAGGGGGATGTTTGACAATGATTAGCCTTTGGCATGGCTAGTCATGATCATAATTTGTGATATGTATGACGAATTACTAGTTAGATCAAGGAGAAATCACGAAATGGGCATAGTTGCTTTCGTAACAGATGCTGGCAGCAGCAGTGACGTGAGATTGAAAAATCACTAAAAATAGTAGGAGTGGAATTAATTGATGAATAAATTATGTATTCGAAGCTCGATGAGTCTATTTTCATATAGAAGCAACGAAAAGATCATATGGATAGTATGTTAAGAGATATTCAGGTTCTCGTGAGACAAAGCCAGAACGGTTTCTGGATTCCCTGTTCCGACTTTGGAAATTCATTATAAATTAACCAGAGATAATTAGGAGTCATACCATATATGTATAGATTCCTCTCTGAGTCTAGTTTCTATATAAACAAACGGCATCAGTATTGAAGCTCTGTGCAGGGAGATATCCAAGTCGTAATGCACAAAGGTCAGTGTAGTCGATCCCTGTAACATGGGAGACTTTGACTAATAAACTGTACTAATTGGCCTGACCAAAAATTCTAGAAAAAAATATGTAGATGGGCATATGAGTCTAGTTTCAGGGAAAAATCACGAAACTGATTTTCGAGTTGTGAAACTCAAGATATGATTTTTAAAGCGACTAGTACGCAGATTGGCAGTGTCTGGGAAATTTTTTATAAGGGGTTTAAAGTCTGTTAACACCTCGTGTTCGACTCCGGTGTCGGTCTCGGGTTCGGGGTGTTACATTTGATTGGTATCATAGCTATGGTTTAGTCGGTTCTAGGACTACCATAGCACGTATGAGTCTAGCTATACATGCCGAATGTTAATGTTTAACTGTGTGATGACTTCTGACGGTTAAAATTTATGTTTTGATGGAATCGGGTGAGGAAAGAAGAAGACTGGAACCGATGTTCCAGATCATTACGAATCCTAAGCCAACTGAGTTATCTCGTTTGGCGTGGGCATCAGTTGAAGTTGTTGTAAATTATCGATGAGAAAGGTATTATGGGAACTTATCAATAAAGTGACCCTTTTTGGAAAGACTTAAGCTCAATCGCAGCTTAACAGGCTCGCTCGCTGCATCCTTCCTCTTGAAAGAGTTCTTTCGAAGCCCCTTTCTAACACCTTCTTTTTTCGTTGGTAATGGTTTCAAGTTTTGAATGGATGTCCCAGTAAATGGATCCCGGTGTAGAGAGAACCTTGGCGGATGACATTGAAAGTGTAGCGGCTGCTCCTGCACAAGGGACACCGCCTGTTGAACCTCAGTCATCTGCGAATAATCAAGCTGAGGGGGCTAAACAAGCCTTCTTTACCATGATGAATGAGTGGGTCGCGCAGTATGCCCGAACCAATCCGGCTGTCCAACAATTCCCGAATTTGAATAATCCACCCCCGGAGCCAGTAATGCCATCAGTTACTGATCCTGTGATGTTGAGTAAGCCACCTGTAGACTTGATTAGGAAGCGCGGGGCTGAGGAGTTCAGGGCCATAATTACTGATGATGCTGAAAGGGCCGAGTTCTGGCTTGATAACACCATTCGGGTGTTTGATGAACTGTCATGCACACCCGATGAATGTCTAAAGTGTGCTATATCCTTGTTGCGGGACTCAGCCTACTATTGGTGGAGGACCCTGATTTCCATAGTCCCAAACGAACGAGTAACTTGGGACTTCTTTCAGACGGAATTTCGAAAGAAATATATTAGTCAACGGTTCATTGATCAAAAGCGTAAGGAATTCTTGGAACTCAAGCAAGGCCGTATGACAGCATCTGAATACGAACATGAATTCGTAAGACTCAGTAGGTATGCCCGGGAGTGTGTAGCTGATGAGGTTGCTATGTGCAAAAGATTCGAAGAGGGATTGAATGAAGATTTAAAGCTACTAATGGGTATTTTGGAAATAAAAGAATTCGTAACACTAGTCGAACGAGCCTGCAAGGTGGAAGAACTTGGAAAGGAGAAGAAGAAGGCTGAATTTGAAGCTAGAGACTATCGTAAAAGATCGACGGGTAAAGCTCCGTTCTCAGCCGTAAAGAAGTTCAGGGAGGACACTAATAAGTCGAAGACGACTGCGGGAATTTCCATCAGAGCAAGACCATCGACGGACTCCCGAACTACTTTGGTAGCTAGTGTGGGCAATAATCGTCTAGAGAAACCTGAATGTCCCCAATGTGGAAGACGACACATAGGTGAATGTTGGGGTAAGTCTATTAACAGGGCCTGTTACGGATGCGGTTCGAAGGACCACTTCATTAGAGATTGCACGGAGCTTGATGAGAAGAATAAGATTCAAGGTGCAAGACCTAGTGGAGTGACAACTAGAGGTAGACCACCGAGAATTTTAGGAGGTAGGGGTGGTAGTCAGAGAGGGACCTCTGATACGGCTGTTCGAGCCGAGAACCGTACTCCTGCTAGAGCATATGCCATTCGCGCACGAGAGGAGGCATCCTCCCCTGACGTCATCACTGGTACCTTCACTCTCTTTGATACTAATGTGATTGCATTGATTGACCCTGGCTCTACTCATTCATATGTATGTGAAACCTTAGCATCCAGTAAGACTCTACCTGTTGAGTCTACTGAGTTCGTAATTCGGGTGTCAAATCCCTTGGGTCGTTACGTGCTTGTCGACAAAGTGTGTAAGAGATGTCCCCTAGTAATTCGAGGTTCTTGTTTTCCGGCGGACTTGATGCTTTTGCCGTTTGATGAATTTGATGTTATTCTTGGTTTGGATTGGTTGACCGCGCATGATGCGATTGTGAATTGCAAAAGCAAGACTATTGATTTGAGGTGCGCAAATAACGAAGTAATCCGAGTTGAGTCTACGGACTTGGAGGGGATGCCAGCTGTAATATCAGCAATGTTGGCCCAGAAATATGTAAGAAAAGGGTGCGAAGCATACCTTGCGTATGTACTTGATGACAAATAATTAGAAAAGAAACCCGAATCTGTGCCGGTGGTTTGTGAATACCCGGATGTTTTTCCTGAAGAATTACTGGGTTTACTACCTGTTCGGGAGGTAGAGTTTGGTATTGAGCTTGTACCTGGGACTACGCCGATTTCGATAGCTCCGTATCGTATGGCACCAACCGATTTAAAAGAGTTGAAAGCTCAGTTGCAAGAATTGACGGATAGAGGTTTTGCTCGACCAAGTTTCTCACCTTGGGGTGCACCAGTATTGTTTGTGAAAAAGAAGGACGGAACCATGAGGTTGTGCATTGACTATCGTCAACTGAATAAAGTGACGATAAAGAACAAATATCCGTTGCCGCGCATCGATGATTTGTTCGACCAACTAAAGGGAGCCTCAGTGTTCTCAAAAATAGATTTGAGATCGGGCTATTATCAGTTGCGAATTCGAGATTCGGACATACCCAAAACTGCTTTCAGAACGAGGTACGGTCACTACGAGTTCTTAGTGATGCCGTTTGGGCTCACTAATGCCCCTGCGGTATTTATGGATTTGATGAATCGGATCTTCAGACCATATTTGGATCAGTTCGTAGTTGTGTTCATTGATGACATCTTGGTCTATTCAAGAGATGAGATCGAACATGCTGAACACTTGAGATTAGTGTTGCAAGTTTTGCGGGATAAGAAGTTATATGCTAAGTTCAGTAAGTGTGAGTTCTGGTTAAGAGAGGTTAGCTTCTTGGGTCATGTGGTATCCGCATCGGGTATTCGAGTTGACCCGAACAAAATCTCAGCCATACTTAACTGGAAACCTCCGAGAAATATTACTGAGGTTCGGAGCTTTTTGGGACTCGCCAGTTATTACCGACGATTTGTCAAAGGTTTCTCGATGATAGCCACACCAATGACGAAGCTACTTCAAAAGGATGCTAAGTTCGAATGGACGGAGAAATGTCAGAAAGGCTTCGATCAACTGAAAACTCATTTGACTGAAGCTCCAATTTTAGTGCAACCCGAATCAGGCAAAGAGTTTGTCATTTATAGTGATGCATCCCTACTCGGGTTGGGTTGCGTATTGATGCAAGAAGGCCAAGTTGTGGCCTATGCGTCGAGACAATTGAAGCCACACGAGAGAAATTATCCAACCCATGATCTCGAACTAGCCGCCATCGTATTCGCTTTGAAAATATGGCGACATTACTTATTTGGCGAAAAGTGCCATGTATTTTCGGATCACAAAAGTCTCAAATATTTGATGACTCAAAGAGACTTAAATCTGCGACAAAGACGTTGGCTTGAGTTGTTGAAAGATTACGAGCTTGTCATTGATTACCACCCGGGAAAGGCTAATGTGGTTGCGGACGCCTTAAGCCAAAAATCGCTGTTTGCTTTACGAGCGATGAATGTGCACTTGTCTGTTCTACCCGACAATGTGTTAGTAGCTGAATTAAAGGCCAAACCATCATTGATTCATCAAATTCGTGAAGCTCAGAAAGTCGACGATGAATTGGTTGCAAAACGGGCTGAATGTATTCCGAATATGGAGTCCGAATTTCAAATTGATGATGACGATTGTTTGAGGTTCAGAAGTCGGTTGTGTGTTCCAAGAAATTCAGAACTCATTTCGATGATTCTGAACGAAGCTCATTGTAGCCGAATGTCAATTCACCCGGGGAGTACGAAAATGTACAACGATTTGAAACGACGGTTTTGGTGGCATGGTATGAAACGGGACATCTCCGACTTTGTTTCGAGATGTTTAATATGTCAACAAGTGAAAGCGGAACATCAAGTGCCTTCAGGATTACTTCAGCCGATCATGATACCCGAGTGGAAATGGGATCGAGTCACAATGGACTTTGTGTCCGGACTACCATTGTCAACAAGTAAGAAGGATGCGATTTGGGTTGTTGTTGATAGACTGACTAAGTCGGCTCACTTTATCCCCGTGCGTACGGATTTTTCATTGGATAAACTAGCCGAATTGTATGTTTCTCAGATTGTGAGATTACATAGAGTACCTATTTCTATCGTGTCGGATAGAGATCCGAGATTCACCTCGTGATTTTGGAAGAAATTGCAAGAAGCTTTGGGTACCAAGCTGCATTTTAGCACCGCTTTTCATCCCCAAACTGATGGTCAATCCGAGCGGATAATTCAGATACTCGAGGATATGCTGAGATGCTGCATCCTTGAGTTTAGTGGTTCATGGGAACGGTATGTACCTTTGATTGAATTCGCTTACAACAATAGTTTTCAATCAAGTATTAAGATGGCACCTTACGAGGCTTTGTACGGTCGTAAATGCCGTACACCATTGTTTTGGACCGAGCTTGGTGAAAGTAAAATTTTCGGAGTTGATTTGATTAAAGATGCCGAACAGAAAGTAAAGGTAATCCGTGAAAGTCTGAAGGCAGCCACAGATCGTCAGAAATCGTATGCGGACTTGAAACGAAAGGACATTGAATATCAGGTGGGAGATAAAGTGTTCCTTAAAGTTTCGCCTTGGAAAAAGGTACTCAGGTTTGGCCGTAAGGGCAAGTTGAGCCCGAGATTCATTGGGCCGTACGAAATCTCCGAACGAGTTGGTCCGGTTGCGTATAGATTGATTTTGCCCCCTGAGCTTGAAAAGATTCACGACGTCTTTCATATTTCGATGCTTCGACGCTATCGATCTGATCCATCGCATATAATTAGCCCATCAGAGGTTGAAATTCAAGCCGATATGAGTTATGAAGAGGAACCGATACGTATCCTAGCTCGTGAAGTGAAGGAGTTGCGAAACAAAAGGGTTCCGTTAGTGAAGGTGTTATGGCTCAAACATGGGATCGAGGAAGCTACTTGGGAAACCGAGAGCTCGATGAAAGAACGATACCCAAACCTATTTATCGGTAAGATTTTCGGGGACAAAAATTTCTTAAGTGGGGGAGAGTTGTAACAGCCCAAAATTGACCCTAGTCGGGAAGTGGTTTCGGGACCACAAAACCGAGTCATAAAAATAATTAATTTCCATATTCTATGCTTATTATGTGTGTACATGAGTATGTGGAAGTTTCATTCTCCAATTTTGCCAATTGCATGAGAAATTATTAAATAGGGATCGATATGAGACATGGTGAAAATATGATAGGCTAATTTAATATGGTCTATTAATGCATGTTGTGAAAATGATGGGTTTGCATGTCAAATTACCCAAAATTTGAGCTAGTGGTTGGCCATGCTATGAGTGGAAACATGTTGGGAACATGTTGGCCTAGTGAGGTATGTAGGAAAAAAATAAAATAAGGAGTATGGGTAATAAAGAAAGGAAAAACAAAAAAATGAGTGGTTGTTCCCCCCCATTGCCGTGAGCTAAAGAAAGGAAAAGAAAAACTTGTTCATCCTTTTTCATCCTCTTTTGACCGAAAATTCTAAGGGAGGAGGAAGGAGTTCTTGCTTCATGTTTGGTTTGGAAGAGAATTAGGAGGAAGTTTGGCCATGCATGTAACTAGATTGAGGTATGTTTGATATTATTCTTTGAGATTCATGAATATTTTAAGTTGTAAGTTTGAAATCTACCTAGCCATGGTTCAAACTTTGTTAAATGATGGAGATGATATTCGGCCATGCATGTTACATTCTTGGTTGGTATTTTGATGTTTGATGTTGTGGTGATGAGGCATGAAGATGAGTTAAGATTCGGCCTAGGTGGAGTTTGTGTTAATGCCATTGCATGCTAAATATGAAGCTTGTTAATGATGCATGTGATGGTGGATTGATGATTCTTGAATCTTTTTTTTAGCATTTTTGAGTGAGCACATATGTGCATTGGTTGCTAGATGGGGAAGAATCGGCTAGCAAGTTGTGTGCTAAGGCCGAATATAATTTTTGTAGGTTAATGAGTAATGCATGTGCTAAATTGATGGAAAGGGAGAGGATGCTTTACTAGTGTATAAATGATATAAAGATTTTAGAAATTATTTTTGGTTAGGTGTATGAATGATTAGGTATATTCGGCCATATGAGTAAATATATAGATGATGATAAATTTGATTATGTATAATGGGCCATATAGGGTACACATTGTGATATTAACTTTGATTCTCCATAATTGATCAAGTGGGTGATTAGTAAGGGTGATTGCCGAATATACTAACATACATATGCATGTGTAATTGGATTGTAAATATTTAGCAAGGCGGTTAAACTAGTTGATTTATTGATTAAGCTCAAGGAGTTAAAGGAGGAGAATCGAGCAAAGGCAAAGAAAAGATCATCGAGTAGCCGAGTTGGAACCATCTTACCCAACACAAGTAAGTCATTAAGCATATCTTTGGTATTGATTTGAAGGATCGTAATACCTATACCATTGTGTTTAATGAGATGAAATGTATACAAATGTATATGTAAGTAGAGATGAAATTTGTCGAATGTAAAAAGGAAGTGAAGCCTATTGAGTGGCTGGTTTTCGGCACTAAGTGTGCGGGCAATAAGTGTTCACGGTCATGAGATTGGCACTAAGTGTGCGGGTTTAAATTGTACAGAACTAAGTGTGCGAGTTTAAAGTACATGGCACTAAGTGTGCGTGGTTGATTATTAAGCACTATGTGTGCGAACCCAATATATATTTTCTATAAATTATTTACATTAAGGGTGCGACCTTACCGAGTCGATTTTGGACAGCGGAAAAGGTAAGTGTGCGAACTTGAAATGCATGGCACTAAGTGTGTGAGTTTAAAGTACATGGCACTAAGTGTGCGTGGTTGATTATTAAGCACTATGTGTGCGAACCCAATATATATTTTCTATAAATTATTTACATTAAGGGTGCGACCTTATCGAGTCGGTTTTGGACAGCGGAAAAGGTAAGTGTGCGAACTTGAAATGCATGGCACTAAGTGTGCGCGGTTGATTATTAAGCACTATGTGTGCGAACCCAATATATATTTTCTATAAATTATTTACATGAAGGGTGCGACTTTACCGAGTCAATTTTGGACAGCGGAAAAGGTAAGTACCTTGAGTTCATGGCTAATAGGCGCTATGTTTATATTTGGAGTTGAGCTTGGTAAGTTTTGAACCTATGTGACGATTATAGTTGAAGTCACGTACATAAGGTTCATTGTGGAATAGGTGAAAGTTCGTTTAATTGTATGATTATAACGAAAATAAAATGATGTATGAAAGGCCAATGTAGGACTTGGTATGAGATTGAACCATAGGGTTTAAGGAACTATGGTATAGTTTGGTATGGATGGAGTACTTAACCTCATTTCATTGTTTCCTGTTGTGATAATTTTATTAATGGATGGTTGTGGAATGCTTATGGCTTACTGAGTTATATACTCATTCGGTGTTTGCTTGTCACCTATTCTAGGTTTCTTGGACTCGTCTCTTTTTGCGTGATCGTGCCGTCGTCGAAGTCATCACACCGGCTAGCAAGTTTTGGTACTTTCTTCTTAGTCGGCTTAGGAGAACATTTCGGCATGTATAGGCTATTATGTTGTGTTTGAACTTTGGTATGTAAACTTTTAGCCATGCGAAAATGGCATAAATGTTCGGTTGGGTTTGGTTTCATAACGTTAGGTCGTAAATCTTGATAATTCGACCTTTTTATGCCATATGTCATGGTTGATTATTTTGGTGTTAAAATTCATGATATGGCAATAGTGTAGTAGGGGGATGTTTGACAATGATTAGCCTTTGGCATGGCTAGTCATGATCATAATTTGTGATATGTATGACGAATTACTAGTTAGATCAAGGAGAAATCACGAAATGGGCATAGTTGCTTTCGTAACAGATGCTAGCAGCAGCAGTGACGTGAGATTGAAAAATCACTAAAAATAGTAGGAGTGGAATTAATTGATGAATAAATTATGTATTCGAAGCTCGATGAGTCTATTTTCATATAGAAGCAACAAAAAGATCATATGAATAGTATGTTAAGAGATATTCAGGTTCTCGTGAGACAGAGCCAGAACGGTTTCTGGATTCCCTGTTCCGACTTTGGAAATTCATTATAAATTAACCAGAGATAATTAGGAGTCATACCATATATGTATAGATTCCTCTCTGAGTCTAGTTTCTATAGAAACAAACAGCATCAGTATTGAAGCTCTGTGCAGGGAGATATCCAAGTCGTAATGCACAAAGGTCAGTGTAGTCAATCCCTGTAACATGGGAGACTTTGACTAATAAACTGTACTAATTGGCCTGACCAAAAATTCTAGAAAAAAATATGTAGATGGGAATATGAGTCTAGTTTCAGGGAAAAATCATGAAACTGATTTTCGAGTTGTGAAACTCAAGATATGATTTTTTAAAGCGACTAGTACGCAGATTGGCAGTGTCTGGGAAATTTTTTTATAAGGGGTTTAAAGTCTGTTAACACCTCGTGTTCGACTCCGGTGTCGGTCTCGGGTTCGGGGTGTTACAGGGTTGGTACGGGTGGTATGTTGGCTGGATTAGGATGGGTTTGCATACTTGCACCACACTGTTTCTGTATCGGGCTTAGGCTCACACTGTTTCTGTTTTGGGATGAGGCCAACACTGTACTGTTACTGTTAAAGGGCTCTGGCCTAGACTGATTCTGTTCTGTATGTCGACTGTTTGATAAGGGATTACACACTGAGTTTTCATAAACTCATCCTCTCCTCTTAATTGTGCAGGTAACCATCAGATTTTGTTTTTAGCTTTTGATTTATAAGTAACTGAATTTGGGTATTTTTATGTAAAAATGACTCTTTAAAGTTATGAACTTTGAATTGGGGGTTTTATTTATTTAGTTTGATATAAACTGATAGTTGTAGAATAAGACGGGTTTTCAAAAGGTAATCGTTTTCAAAGACACCACGTTTTCGCAATAAATGAGATTTTGGAAAATTTATAACATTTTAAAAGTGATTAGTTTCTAATGGTGCACGCTTGGAAATGAACAACTCGTTTTGGAATCACCGTTTAATAACAAAATGATTAATTAATTTTAAAGATTTGAACAACAACAAGTTTTACGCTAAACACCTCAATGTGACACTGCCAGATTCGGCCATAACTCCTAGGTCGGGTTTGAGGTGTTACAATTTTAATTTTTGCATTTTAATAGAATGATTAGGAAATTGATACATTATAGATACAAATTTTAAACATCAGCTTTACTAACATATTTTTTTTCTTTTGGTTTCAAGATATAGGAACATACTTATAGAAGATATTTATGTAGTCAAGAAAACTAACGACTAAAGTTCTTCTGGTGGTATAGAACACAATATGAGGGAATAACATTTGCCTGTTAATAAGTAATGTAACACCCCTAACCCATATCCATCGCCAGAATAGGGTTACGGAGAATTACCGAAAAAACAAAACTCAAATCATTCATTTCCAATGTTTCATAATCATTGCAAGATGCAAATCAAACACATGCATAACGTCCCTAATTCGAGCCCTCGAGGCCTTAGAAACACTTTAGAAACAATTCGGGACTAAATCAGAAACATCTAAAACTTCATAGAAAAATATGGAAAAATTTACACTGTAGGGGTAGCAATGTCGTGTGGGCATTTGAAGTAGGGACACACGCCCGTGTCCTAGCTCGTGTCTGTGCCCATGTAACTCTCTAACTTGGTTCACATGACCAAGCCACACGCCCGTGTGCTAGGCCATGTAACTCTCGAAATGCAACCTTTAAAAACCTACAGGGGACACACGGTTCTATCGCATGGCCATGTGACTCACATGGCTGAGACACACTCCCGTGTCTCAGGCCGTGTGGACAAGAAATAGGCCATTTTCAAGGCATTTCTCTTACCCAAAACATGTTAATACATACAAGCCATTTGCACCTATTTCAAGCATTCAAAAATGTACCTAACATATGCATAATAAAACTAGATCAATATGACATTTTTGCATACAACTAGTATGCCCAAAAGGCACCTCAAACATAAATCTTCAAATCAACCTAAAAACTTACATGTTTTGGCATGAATCAATATGCAAAACCACAAATTATCATGCCAAGACATAGCACAATTGACCATATGTTAGACCTCAACAAAAAATACCAAATTGATCATTAAAAACATACATCTACTTGACCATTTCAACATTAACCATTTAAGAACAAAAATGTCAAAATGTCATCACTCATAAAACCAAATATATATACATGCCAACACATACCACTTTGGTCATAAGACCATGCATCAATTTGATCATATTAACCACAACTAAGAAAACATCAATAGTAACCTTAAGTACGTAAAATCCAAGGTAACATTTCATGCAAATATCATCAACCAAAATGACATATACATGCTGAACTCATTAATTAAATATTAGACATATTCCATCTATACATGCCATTATAACCACGACTAAAACATCAAACTCTACAGATAAATTAGATGGATAGTGTGATGGATCTCTAGCTAGCTTCCAACCTGATCGAACTTCCGATAATCTGTCAAGTAAAGGAAAATAACTACGTAAGCAATGTATGCTTAGTAAGTTGGTATAAACTTTAAACATAATATTTCATTTCAATAATAGACTTTCTAAAATAAACATAAATCTATGTAAATGCCATAAGATTCATAAATCGATATGATCATCAACCCACAAATGAGTAAGTTCATTAATGTCACATACATTTATCATTCATAATATGATAGGATTTTAAGGGACTTAATAGATAATCATCAAATTTTCTATAAGATTATACACTTTTCAATCTACTTTCTTTTCATTCCATTCCCAATGCCTATCATAAGCCTAAACCACATTCTCAATTCCCGACTTAGTGTATTTATCTATGATATAGTTATATTCATTCATAGCATACGTAAACTTCAAACATATAGTACATCATTCAAACTCATTACTCCATTTTCATCAAATTTCATTTCAACTATGAATTTACCATTTCATTACCTTTCCTCACTCGTTTCATATATATAACACACAAGATATACGGATAATATTAACCATGACTACAAACTAGTGCATTTAAACATAGTTTGTTCGGAATCAACTCCATAATCAGCCATTGTACAAGAAATTACATACTATGATTTATTCCCCCTTTTCATGGACATAAGCACATTACCCATTTGAGCACTTACCGTTTCAATGTATTTCATTAAGATTAAGCATGATATAATTCAATCATAAACTTGGCACAAGCCCAAGCTCCAACAATAACACATGATTGCATAATTGAATATAATTTATGTGAACTTACCATAGATAACCATTATACTTTAGCATGATCCAATTGGATCTATTATCCTTCATAACATATCATGTTTTCCCATGTATCATCATTTCAATAAGTTTCATACACACATGTCTTGGTTCATATTGGACACTTACCATTGTCACAGGCTAGTGATTGAAACATAACTTAGCAATATCATCACATGGTAAAATATTGTAATGCCCCAAAAATTTCAGTCTTTAATTTTTACATGATTTGACACAAACTGCTTGTTTGCTTTAATGGGTAAGTGATTTGGGTGTGTATGGGAGTGTTTGAGAAGCCTGGGTTCAAGTATTGGCTTTTACAGAATTTTTAGTTTTACTCTTAAATGAATTTGGACATTGATATTTAGGCCTTATAAATATTAGTGTTTGTTTTATAACACAAAAAGAGCTTGTGGTCTGGTGGCAAGGTGGCGTGTTCTGTGATTGTGAGGTCTGAGGTTCAAGTCGTAGGTTGTGCAATGGAGTGTTTATTTTGCTGCTTGAGATGTGTAGGTAGTGGAGCTGGACTGAAACATAGCTAAGGGGAGTTTGAATGGAATTTGAATGGAGTTGCTGGAGGGAGTTGAGGAGAATTTGGTGGAGTGATTCAAGGAGGGATAAGGGGAGTGATTTTAGGAGAAAAACAAGGGATGTGAGGGGAGAGGAGAGGTGTGTCGAATGGGGACTTTGGTACTAAGGGAATTCAGCCAGAGGGGATATGGCTCATTTTGGGTATTTTTTCGCATTTCATTTTTGGGTAATGTTTCCCTTGTTTTGCTTTGTGGTATCGAATTATTGCAAAATTCTCGAGTATCTCCTTTTGATTACTTTTCTACCTTCTTCTTTTACCTTTTTGGTTTCGGCCGAACAATATTTTGGTTCCCACTTTTGCCGAACTGGCCATTTTTTCTTTCATTTTATTGGCTTTGATTCTCTATTCCTTTTTTCTTTTCTTCTTCTCTTCTCCTTCAATCTGTGCCCTCTTTACCGAATAACCTCTTTTTTTTCATCGGTTTATCTCTGTCAGGCTTCTTTCCCTTTTACCTCCTAGTCGAATATCACCCATTCGTTGTATCGTTCTCTACGTTGATCTTTCTCTGCTGCTTCTTGCTGTTCTTATGCTGCAGGTTTCTGACTATCGGTAAGTGGTTATACTCCTCACTTGAGTAAACTTGTTCTCTTCTTTTCTTTTTCTCAAAATCGAATACTCTTTTTCTTTATCCTTTAATTGCCTATGGTTGATTTCTTCCTCATATGATGTTACTCGTTGCAGTCTTAGGGTTTCCTTCGAGGAGTGGTGGTTTGTAAGTGATTTGAAATAGTCGCAACCTTTGTGCTCAATGTTCAATCAAGGTAAGGAGAGTGTTTTGGATTAAGTGTAATAAGAGGGCGTTTTACCCTAGCAATTAATGGACTAACTTTGGGTCATGTTTGATTTTAGGTGGGCGTACGTGGAGATTTGCAATCTTCTCATAAACAGTTGTGTAATCACCCCACTGCAACCGTTGATTGGTGAATAGTCAAAAAGTCGTAAACACGATGTTTGAGACCACACGGGCATGTGATCGCTCCAGTGGTAAGCCTAACTTACAACTCGTAGCCAAATGACCGAAATACCCCTGTAGGGTAAAATGATCGAAATACCCCCAAAGGGTAAAATGATCAAAATACCCATGAAAGGTAAAATAACTTAAATATCCCCAAAGGGTAAAATGATCGAAATACCCCCGAAGGGTAAAATGACTAAAATACCCCTTAAAAGTAAAATAACCGAAATACCCTCGAAGGGTAAAATGACTGAAATACCCTTGAAAGGTAAAATGACTAAAATACCCCCAAAAGGTAAAATGATCAAAATACCCCCAAGGGTAAAATGACCAAAATACCCCCATAGGATAAAATGACTGTTATACCTTTAAGAGTCGGAATGACTGTTACGACCTTATGTATGTATGATCGGTTTGTTCTATGATATGTATGACTATGATCAAATATGATATTTTGCATACACGTATGATTTATGACATGACATATTGCATGGAGTTGGGATACTGTTATGGAGGAAGTATATTGTTTCTGGCAGCTCTGTTGTGATATTGATACTGGCAGCTCTGCTGCGATGCTACTACTAGCAGTTTTACTGCGATATTGGTGTGTTGGCTGGATTGGGATGAGTTGCATTATTACACTGTACTGATATTGTATTGGGCTAAGGCCCACACTGTTACTGTATTTGGCTAAGGCCCACACTACACTGTTACTGTTTAGGGCTCAGGCCCAGGCTAATACTACATGTCGTATATTCTTTGACTGAATGGAGATTACACATTGAGTTTCGTAAACTCACCCTCTCCTTTTAACTGTGCAGGTAATTCTCAGCCATAGATGATTCGGTGCTGCGAGAGACTTGGAGGTGGCCACACAACTGCTGTTGTTTACATGTGATTTTATTTTAACTTAATTTATATGTTGGCCTTTGTTTTTTTCTAATAAGGCCTTTAAGTTGGTTATAATTTTGAATTGGGCTTTTCTTACTTATTTTAAACTGCTAGTTTAGAAGAAGACGAATTTTTAAAATAATTATTATTTTCAAATACACGAGTTTTAACAATAGAGTTTAAAAAGCTTTCGCGATTTTAGACCAACTTATTAAAAAATATCAGATAACAAGATAAACATTTTGACTAGTCGATTTGTTAATTTAAAATAAACTATTTTTTTATAAACTTAGAAACAAATTTTTACCAACGAGTTTTATTTTTGGAAGACACTTGAATGTGACACGCCAGATTTGACCATAACGCCTAGGCCGGGTTTAGGGTGTTACATTTAGTGGTATCAAAGCAAGGTTGCAAACCTCGACTCTGGAATGGGTTTTGAAAGTATTTGGAGTTTTTGGAAAACTGTTTTGGAGTATTTTGGAAGGCTTACAAGTGTGACACACTGAGTCTCCAGCGCCGAATATGTAAGTTTCTTTATACTGTAGACTGCCTGAACTAAAAAACATTGAGAGATTACTATAGATAGTAGGACTGTACTGAAACTCTTAAATTAGAGAAAACTGAGACTGTAAGAAAACTGGAAACTGTAGGGAACTCTTGAATTACGAAAACAAACTCTGATTATTGTTTCCCATAAGACTTCTGTTAATAATTACTGGAATTACTAATTAATACATAAAACTTCGTAAACAGATTATACGTTATTCGATATCAGCACTAGAGGTACTTGCGGAAGGGGTACACGAGGTCATGGTAGAGGCCGACGAAGTGCTAAGGCTGGGTCTTCAGCGCCAGGCCACATGCCTAATGTTGGGGCTAGGGAAGCACCAGCTTCACCAGTGACTGAGACGGGATCATTCGATCGAGCGGCTAGGGATGATGCACTATCCCAAGCTATGCTTCGCATTCTGGAAAGGGTACCAGTACTAGTGTTGTGGGCTGTGGTTCAATTTCAGAACGACTCCGGTCGAATGGAGCAAAAAATTTCAGGGGTATTTCTAGAGTAGCCCCTAATGTGGTTGAATACTGGTTGGAAGCCACAGAGAGAATAATGGACAATCTCGACTGTAATTTTGAGCAAAAACTTAAAGAAGCAGTGTCTTTACTGCGAGATGAAGCCTCTCAGTGGTGGCTTACTGTGAGAGAAGGTACTCAGGCCGACCGGTTAACGTGGGATTTCTTTAAGGCGGCATTTCAAGGAAAGTATGTGGGCCCAAGTTATGTAGATACCCGAAGAAAAGGATTTTTGAGTTTGATTCAGGGGAATAAAACTGTGGCGGAATATGAGGCAGAGTTTCTGCGACTGATTCATTATACTCGTGGGATAATGGCGACTGAATATGAACACTGTGTGTGATTTGAGGACAGCCTCCGGGATGAGTTGCGAGTTTTGATAGCTCCGCAGAGGGATCGAGATTTTGCTGCCCTAGTTGAGTAGGTGAAAATTACTGAGGATGTGAAGTGCTTTGAGCGCCAGAACTGTGGAAAGGATAGAGGCAGATATAAGAGGGGTTTAGAGCTCTCGAGTACTTCTAGAAGGTCTAAAAAGAAGGTTAGGTTTGATAGGCCAGTCCGAGCTAGGGTTTCTATTGCAATACCACAACCTTGTGTTGATTGTGGAAGAAATCACCTGGGTGAATGCTAGAAGAAGATTAAGGCTTGTTTCAGATGTGGGTCTATGGAGCATAAAGTTAAGAATTGTCCTCAGAGGCCTGTTTAGATGCAAGCTACAGGTCAGGGTTTTGTTCAGCCAGCGAGAGGTGTTCAGCAGCCATAGAGAGGCCTTGGGTAGTTTAGAGGTGGAAATGGTGTGGGACGAGGTCGTGGAATGCCAGCCAGAGGTGTTGGTAACATTGAGGCGAGACAGCCAACATTGGTCTACGCTGCTCGTCGCTGAAAGGATGGTGACGCTCTAGATGTTATAACTGGTATGTTTCTGATTCACAATGTACCTTACACTGCTTTAATTGATTTAGGGTCTACACATTTATACATTGCATGCACTATGTCTGGCACCTTGGGTATCATGTGTGAGAGTACTGTTAATAAGATAACTGTGTTAAGTCCATTAGGATAATCAGTAACGGTAGACAAGTTGTTCAGAGAAGTGCCCTTAGAGGTTCAAGGAGTGATATTTCTAGCGGATTTTATGGAGCTACCATTCGGTGAATTCGATCTAATCTTGGGGATGGATTGGTTGGTAAAACACCATGCAAGTTTGGATTATGCTGCTAAGCAAATGGTATTAAAGACTATAGAGGATGAGAAGGTGGCTGTGATTGAGGAGCAAAGGGACTTTTTGTCTAATGCCATCTCTGCATTAAGGGCCGAAAAACTGGTTCGCAAGGGTTGTAATGCGTTTCTAGCCTATGTTGGTTTATCTGATTCTAAGGGTCTTTCTGTTGGAGATATTTGAATGGTTAAGGAACTTTCTGATGTTTTTTCTGATGAGCTCCTTGGGTTGCCTCCGAGCCACGAAGTTGAATTTGGAATTGAGCTCTTTCCTGGAACGACTCCAGTATCCGAGAACCCCTTATAGGATGGCACCGAAGGAGCTGGTGGAATTAAAAGCTCAAATCCAAGAACTGTTGGATGAGGATTCATTTGACCTAGCGTGTCTCCGTGGGGAGCACTAGTGTTGTTAGTAAAGAAAAAGGATGGGACCATGCTCATGTGCATCGACTATTGACAATTGAATAAATTGACTATCAAGAATAAGTATCCTTTCCTGAGGATAGATGATTTATTTGATCAGTTGCAAGGAGCTTCGATATTCTTTAAAATAGATCTTCGTTCTAGGTATCATCAGCTGAGAGTTAAGGAGGCTGATGTGTATAAGATTGCTTTTAGGACTCTTTATGGTCATTATGAGTTCCTAGTCATGCCGTTTGGGCTGACGAATGCACCAGTAGCCTTCATGGACTTGATGAACCGAGTATTCCATCACTACCTGGATCGGTTCGTAGTGGTATTTATAGACGATATCTTGGTGTATTCGAGAACCGAGGATGATCATGATGCACATCTTCGAATTGTTCTGCAGATTCTAAGTGAGAAACAACTATACGCTAAGTACTGCAAGTGTGAGTTCTGGCTGCGAGAAGTGACATTTCTAGGTCACGTGGTGTCTGTTGGGGGGATTAGGGTTGATCCTCAGAAAACTGAAGTTGTACTAGATTGGAAACCACCTAAGACCGTATCTGAGATTCAAAGTTTTTTGGGTTTGGCAGGGTATTACAGACGTTTTGTTGAGGGGTTTTCCTTAATTACTGCACCTCTGACTAAGTTGCTGCGTAAAGGTGTACCGTTTAACTGGACTGATAAGCAACAAGAAAGTTTTGAGAAATTGAAGAAAGTTTTGACTGGGGCCCCTGTCTTGATACAACCAGAGTTTGGGAAGGAATTCACTGTCTATAGTGATGCATCACACGTTGGTTTGGGTTGTGTGCTGATGCAAGAGGGTAAGGTGGTTGCTTATGTATCTCAGCAGCTTAAGCCTCACAAGGCGAATTACCCTACTCATGACTTAGAGTTAGCCGCAGTGGTTTTCGCACTAAAAATTTGGAGGCACTGTTTATACAGTGAGAGGTGTATTATCTATACAGATCACAAGAGCCTCAAGTAACTCCTCACTCAAAAGGAGTTGAATCTTAGGCAGCGAAGATGGATAGAGCTGCTTAAGGATTATGATTGCTTGATTGAATACCATCTTGGAAAGGCTAATGTGGTAGCTGACACACTAAGTTGTAGGGCTGTATCTGATTTGAGAGCGATGTTTGCTCGTCTCAGCTTGTTTGATGATGGTAGCTTGTTGGCTGAGCTGCAAGTTAGACCAACGTGGACTAAACAAATTAAGGGTAAACAGTTGTTGGATGAATCACTGGTTCCTCATTTCCGACAAGTTAGGAGTGGGAAAACTTTAGATTTTGGGTTGAATAACGAGGAGTACTGTGCTTCCGTGGGAGAGCCTGTGTGCCGAGGGATAATGATTTGAGGCAGGCTATACTGCGAGAGGCGCATAGTAGTCCTTATGCTATGCATCACTGCGGGAATAAAATGTACCGTCACCTTCGTGAGTTATTTTGGTGGTTTGGTCTTAAGCGTGAAGTTACTAATTTTGTGGGTAAGTGTCTAACTTGTCAGCAAGTGAAGGCTGAACATCAATTACCTTCAGGGTTACTACAGCCAGTTAAAATACCACTTTGGAAATGGGGGAGAATAACCATGGATTTTGTGAGTGGGCTGCCCTTAATGCCTACCAAGAAGGATTCACTATGGGTTATTGTAGATCGATTGACTAAATCTACCCATTTCATACCAGTCCGTACTGATTACTCTTTGCAGAAGTTGGCTAAACTATATGTGGCTGAGATTGTAAGACTACATGGGGTACTGGTTTCCATTATATCAGACAGAGATCCTTGCTTCATGTCATGATTTTAGAAGAAGTTCACAAGGCTTTGGGTTTAAGACTGGACTTTAGTACTACGTTTCATCCTCAGACGGATGGTCAATCAAAAAGAGTGATTCAAGTACTAGAGGATATGTTGAGGTGTTGTTTAATGGATTTTTGAGGTAGTTGGGAAGACTATTTTCTGTTAGCAAAGTTCGCGTATAATAATAGCTATCAGTCCAGTATTCAAATGGCACCGTATGAGGCGTTATATGGTCGAAGGTGTCGTACTCCTACCTGTTGGACTGAGCTAGGGGAGGGGTGAGTTCTAGGGCCTGAGTTAGTTTTTAATACCGAAGAAAATGTAAAACTGATTCGAGACCGGTTGAAGAAAGCATCTGATAGACAGAAGTCGTACGTGGATCTTAAACGCCGAGAGATTGAGTATTCTGTGGGGGACTTCTTATTTCTCAAGGTCTCCTCATGGAACAAGAAATTGAGGTTTGGGTGGAAGGGTAAACTTAGCCCTAGGTTCATTGGGCCTTACTGTATACTAAAGCGTGTGGGAGTGGTTGCATATGAACTTGCGTTGCCTTCAAAATTAAACCAGATTCATAATGTGTTCCACGTCTTCATGCTGAGGCATTATCGCTCTGATCCCACACACATTGTACCAGTCGAGGAGATTGAGGTTGGGTCAGATCTGTCTTTTGAGGAGGAGACAGTGAAAATACTGGATCGTGAGTTTAAAGTACTGAGGAAGAAGTCTATTCCTCTAGTCAAAGTGCTTTGGCGTAATCACAATTTAGAAGAAGCCACGTGGGAACCCGAAGAGGCGATGCCACAACAATAGCCTCATTTTTTCTGATCAGGTAAATTTCGAGGCTAAAATTTTGTTAAGGGGGTAGAGTTGTAACGCCCTAAAAATTTAAGTCTTTATTTTTTCCATGATTTGACACAAATTGCTTGTTTGCTTTAATGGCTAAATGATTTGGGTGTGTACGAGAGTGTTTGAGGAGCCTGGGTTCAAGTCTTGGCTTTTGCAAAATTTTTAGTTTTGCTCTTAAATGAATTTGGACATTGGTATTTAGGCCTTATAAATATTAGTGTTTCTTTTATGACACAATAAAAGCTTGTGGTCTGGTGGCAAGGTGGCGTGTTGTGTGATTGTGAGGTCTGAGGTCCAAGTCGTGGGTCGTTCAATGGAGTGTTTATTTTGATGCTTCAGCTGTGTAGGTAGTGGAGTTAGACTGGAACACAACTAATGGGAGTTTGAATGGAATTTGAATGGAGTTGTTGGAGGGAGTTGATGAGAATTTGGTGGAGTGATTCAAAGAGGGATAAGGGGAGTGATTTTAGGAGAAAATCAAGGGATGTGAGGGGAGAGGAGAGGTGTGCCGAATGGAGACTTTGGTACTCAGGGAATTTGGCCAGAGGGGATATGGCTCATTTTGGGTGTTTTTTCGCATATTGTTTTTGGGTAATGTTTTCCTTGGTTTGCTTTGTGGTGCCGAAATTCTCGAGTATCTCCTTTTGATTACTTTTCTGCCTTTTTCTTTTACCTTTTTGGTTTCGGCCGAACAATATTTTGGTTCCTTCTTTTACCGAACTCCCCTTTTTCTTTCTTTCATTTTATCGGCTTTGATTCTCTATTCCTTTTTTCTTTTCTTCTTCTCGTCTCCTTCAATCTGTGCCCTCTTTGCCGAATAACCTCTTTTTTTCATCGGTTTATCTCTGTTAGGCTTCTCTCCTTTTTACCTCCTAGCCGAATATCACCCATTCGTTGTATCGTTCTCTACATTGATCTTTCTCTGCTGCTTCTTTCCATTCCTGTGCTGCAGGTTTCTAACTATCGGTAAGTGGTTATACTCCTCACTTGAGTAAACCTATTCTCTTCTTTTCTTTTTCTCAAAATCGAATACTCTTTTTCTTTACACTTTAATTCCCTATGGTTGATTTCTTCCTCATATGGTGTTACTCGTTGCGGTCTTAGGGTTTCCTTCGAGGAGTGGTGGTTTGTAAATGATTTGAAATAGTCGCAACCTTTGGGCTCAACGTTCAATCAAGTTAAGGAGGGTGTTTTGGATTAAGTGTAATAAGAGAGCGTTTTACCCTAGCAATTAATGGACTAACTTTAGGTCATGTTTGATTCTAGGTGGGTCTACGTGGAGATTTGCGCTCTTCTCGTAAACATGTGGCTAATCACCCCACTGCAACTGTAGATCGGCAAAAGGCCGAAAAGCCGTAAACACGGCGTTTGAGACCATAAGGGCGTGCGATCGCTCGAGTGGTAAGCCCAAGTTGCGATTCGTGGGCAAATGACTGAAATACTCCTAAAGGATAAAATGACCGAAATAGCCTTGAAGGGTAAAATGACCGAAATACCACCAAAGGATAAAATGACCAAAATACCCTCGAAAGGTAAAATAACCAAAATACCCCCAAAGGGTAAAATGACCGAAATACCCCAGAAGGGTAAAATGATCGAAATACCCCCAAAAGGTAAAATAACCGAAATACCCCCAAAAGGTAAAATAATCGAAATACCCCTGAAAGGTAAAATGATCGAAATACCCCCTAAAGATAAAATGACTAAAATATGCCCAAAGGGTAAAATGATCGAAATACCCTTGAAGAGTAAAATAATCGAAATACCCCTAAAAGGTAAAATGATCGAAATACCTCCGAAGGGTAAAATGACAGAAATACCCCCTTAGGGAAAAATAACCGAAATAACCCTAATGGGTAAAATGACTAAAATACCCTCGAAAGGTAAAATGACCGAAATACTCCCAAAGGGTAAAATGACAAAAATACCCCCAAAGGGTAAAATGACTAAAATACCCCGTAGGGTAAAATGACTATTATACCCCTAGGAGTCGAAATGACTGTTACGACCTTATGTATGTATGACCGATTTGCTCTATGATATGTATGACTATGATCAAATATGATATTTTGCATAAAAGTATGATTTTTGACATGACATATTGCATGGGGTTGGGATATTGTTATGGAGGAAGTATACTATTCTGGCAGCTTTGCTGCGATACTGATACTGGTAGCTCTGCTGTGATGCTACTACTGGCAGCTTTGCTGCGGTATTGGTATGTTGGCTGGGTGGGTCGATTTTGTCCCCACATAGTGTGTTGGTGGTACGGAGTGGTGTGTTGGTTGGATTGGGATGATTTGCATTATTGCACTGTACTGATATTGTATTGGGCTAAGGCCCACACTGTTACTGTATTAGGCTAAGGCCCACACTATACTGTTACTTTTAGGGCTTAGGCCCAGACTGATACTGCATGTCGTATATTGTTTGACTGAGTGGAGCTTACACATTAAGTTTCGTAAACTCACCCTCTCCTTTTAACTGTGTAGGTAATCCTCAGCCGTAGATGATTCGGTGCTATGAGGGACTCGGAGGTGGCCACACAACTGCTGCTGTTTACATGTGCTTTTATTTAACTTAATTTATATGTTGGGTTTTGTTTTTGTCTAATAAGGCCTTTATGTTGGTTATAATTTTGAATTGGGCTTCGCTTTCTTATTTTAAATTGCTAGTTTAGGAGAAGATAAAATTTTAAAATAATTACTATTTTCAAAGACACGAGTTTTAACAATAGAGTTTAAAAAGCTTTTGCAATTTTAGACCAACTTATTAAAACAATATCAGATAACAAGATAAACGTTTTGACTAGTTGATTTTTTAATTTAAAATAAAGGAGATTTTTTTATAAACTTAGAAACAAATTTTTACCAACGAGTTCAGTTTTCGAGAGACACTTCAATGTGACACGCCAGATTCGACCATAACGTCTAGGCCGGGTTTGGGGTGTTACAAATATAGTATATAAACATAGAATCACTTAAATCTTACCTTTCAAGTCATTAATGTTCATACTTTGATCATTGATGCATTATACCTTTCCATAATTATCGTAGTGAAGTCAATCGGAACCAGTACCGAAACTCACACAAGTGTGCTAAATAAAAGTTGAAACCATCCATTTTCTTTAATCGATGGTCAAAACTATCCCTTTTCATATTCGATGAACACTGTAAAGACCTTTAAAACCCGGTAAACGTTTCATATTGTGCCATAGTCCAACTATGGTCTTACATGTGCATTGCCATGGCCTTGCCATGGTCTTACACTCATAGTACCATAACCAAGTTATAGTCTTACCATTAGAATACCATAGCCCAACTATGGTCTTACATATACACTGCTATGGTCCAACCATGGTCTTACGTCTGAAAATCTGTCATATCCTCGCTTTGGTCTTACGTAAACATTGCCATTGTCCAACCATGGTCTTGCATCTGAAAAATTGCCATAGTGTCTCATTTGTTTCCTTCAAGCTGAAAAATTTGATTCACATATATATACAAATAGATAATAATTTATCGAAACAGTAATTAATTGAACTAAACAAGTTACGAACTTAGCTGGCAAAATTGCAGAAATGACAAAGTATAGGGGTATTTTGGTAATTTCCCATTCTCATTGATTTTCCACTCAATCTTTATCTGAATTAATAATTTATTCAATCTATTAATTTAGACAATAAAACAATGTATTTATGCAATTTAGACATTTAGACATTTTTACAAAATTACCCCTAATATTTTACTTTTATTCAATTTAGTCCATGAGCCTAAAACATGCAAATTAACCATTTTATTGAAATTTCATAACAGCCAAATATTTTTAGCTTCCAATATAGCCCATATTTGCAACAATTTCACATCAAATCCATGTACTTTTACGATTTCAACAATTTAGTCCCTAATCGAAAAATTCATCAAAATTACTTAACAAAATACTTTTAAATCCCAACCAACATTTCATATTCATCATTAAAAATCTAAAATCGTAAGGTTCATCAATGGACACATTCAAAATCTTCAACAATTTCAAAATCGATGGTACTGGCTAGCTTGACCTAGTTGCAACAATCACAAAACATAAAAATTATTAAAAACGAGGCTAAAACAGACTTACATGCATAATCCAAAGCATGGCCGAATATTAAGCTCTAGCTATGGCTTCCTTCTTCAACAAGTTCAGTGGAACCAAAGTTAAAGAAGATGATACCATTTTTTTATTTGTTTTAATTTTCTTTTAATAAATAAATTACTAAATTAACCTTTGTTATAATATCAAAATTTACCTATTTATTGTCCACCTTTGTCCATTATTTATAAAAATGGTCTAATTACCATCTAGGTCCCTTTTCCTTTATTCAATAAGCCATTTAATCACTCTGATTAAATAGTGATCACATTTTACACTTTTTAGGATTTAGTCCTTTTTGCTTAATTAACTATCAAAACGTTAAAAATATTCAATGAAACTTTAATGCCACCTTAATGACACTCCGTAAATATTTATAAAAATATTTATGGCTCGGTTTATAGAAACGAGGTACCGATACCTCATTTTCTAAAACCACTTGACCTTAGGGTTTTACCATTTGAACTTAATTAATCATTTGAATAGCATAAATTATCATATCAAAAATATTTTTAAAACCATATTTGATTCGTAATATTTACGAACTTACTTGTCAAATTTGGTGGCCCCAAAACCTCTATCTCTGACACCATTGAAAAACAGACTAGCATTAGGAAGATTTTTTTTGATGTGGACTGGTGGCGATCTAGCATCACTTGTCCCATTATTCATAATCCATATTTCGAGTTAAATCCTTCCTGACTAACATGGATTTCTAATAATGTAAGATTTAATAATCATAAAATAGAGGACCCTATAACCTTCCTACGGTGGTTTTAACACATCTGCAGCACTGTCGCTTACGTTGGATTTCCACTAGACACTATTAAATTATTGCTAATTCGATGTGCGTTAGATGGAAAAGCAAAAGTGTGGTTAGATGCACTTCCACCTGATACTATTACTACATGGACGAATTTGTGCAGTTATTTCTTTATTGGGTCTTGCATATAACTAAGGTACTCAGTATTTATAAGAAATTATTTCAATTCATAAAAGACATCACTAAAACATTAAGGCAAGCATGGGAGAGGTTTAAAATAATCATTAAATTAGTACTGGGTGGAGGCATACTTTTTGTGATTCAAATTCAACATTTCTATGATGGATTGGATAGTCAAAATAGGCGCAATTTGACATCATGACTGGGGGAAGTATTTGGGAGAAAACAAGAAAAGAGGTCATGAAAATATTGGAAAAATTCAACGAAAATGAATTTACCTATGGGACACATCGAGAACTAGAAACTAGAGGGCTAGAAAAGTCTAAACCAGAAGAGCAAAAGTTAAATAGATTGGAGTCAATGATAGTGAAGTCGATTGAGTAGGATGAATATTAATCGAAATAAGAGAAATGGGACGATACTGAACAAGAGAATGACCAGATAGCTTTCCAAATTGATTGGTGGAGGCAAAGTAAGGGGAAACAAGAATAAATTATCCTAAATTCAACAAAGATGGTACCTTCCATTGTTAAACCTCTTGAGCTGGAGTTAAAGTCATTACTAGAGTGTAACAGCCCGATTTTAGATCTAGTCAGAACAGTGGTTTCGAGACCACAAATTTGACAAGGAAAAATTTAATTTTTAGTATATTTTTATGGTCTACAATTTCATGGAATGACTTCGTAAAAATTTTGTTCAAAAATTTCGACGTTTAGGCACTCAATTTAGCCAAAAGGACTAAATTATAAAAAGTACAAAAGTTGAGTTCTAGAAGCTAGAGGTGTTAAATTGCTATGAAATTTTAAATTGGAGGTTCTTAAATGGTAATTAGACCATTGGTTAACCTTTTGGACAAAAATGTACAAGAGATAAGTGAAATAGGATTTTTTTTAAGTTCGGGGCATTTTGGTTATTTAGTAATTAAAAGAATTAAAAAGGCCAAAATAGCAAAAAAATTGTCCATCTTCAAGCTAAGGCCGAATTTAGCAAGGGGAGAAGCCATAGTAAGGTTTTTCAAGCTTCCAAGCTCTATGGTAAGTGATTCTAAGCCCCGTTTTTAATGTTCTTTACGTTTTTAGAGTCTCAGTAACTTGTTTTAGCTATTTCTAGCAATAATTTAACCTAGGGTTTATATTTGAAAAAATACCCATAGGTGAAATGTGTTTATTTTGATGTTTTATGGTAGAATATAAAGCTAGAAATTATGTTAAACAACTTTTGCTAAGCGATTTTAAGTGAAAACGAGTAAAATGACATAATCAGTAAAAATACCTAATGTTCATAAGTGTTAGAGTGAGAATTTGATGTTGCCATAGAAGGGAAAAATGTTCAGTATGTCATAAAACATAAGAACAAAAGATGAAGTTTAATTTCCGAGCTTTGGGACAAAAGTGTAAATATGCAAAAGTTTTGGGGCAAAATTGTAATTTTGCCAAAGTTTGAGTTAATGACTATTTTGATGAATGTGCATGTTAAATAAGTTAAATGTGTTATTATAGTTCAAGAAAGAAGTGGAATCGACCTTGATCAGAGAAAAGAAAAGATTAAAGACTAAATTGCTAAATTTTTATATTATTGCACCAAAGTAAGTTTGTATGTGAATTAATTCATTATTTTAATGTTATTCAATATATTGTTGAGATTTGAGTGAATATAGATTAAATATTTGATGTAGATTATAAAAAAATGTGGTTAAGTTTGAGAAAGGTGGTAAAATTCTAAAAAAACAAGGTTTCCGATTGAACACTCGGAATAGACCGGAATACATTGGATGAAAAGGGGTCGCTAAGTGTAGATTCCCTGAGGGGTCGCTAAGTGCTAATTCCCTGAATTATTGATTCTAAAGGTGGTTGCTAAGTGCTGATTCCCCGTATCACTGAATATAAAGGTGGTTAGTAAGTGTTGATTCCACCGTATCTTTGATTGTGAAAGGGGTTGCTATGTGCTGATTCCCCGTATCACTGAATTTAAGGTGGTTGCTAAGTGCTGAATCCACCGAGTAACGGATAATATTCCGAGTGTTCAATAGGGAAATTGGAAAAGTGAATGTACATTTGAAATGGACAAGATTATGCAAGGAATATTGGGTTTGATACTTAATCGACCCATGTGTAAGATGGTATGAAATATCAAAACTATAAAAAAGTAAATTTAGAAATAAAATAGTTTTGAACAACAGCAGTTGTGCAACTTTGAAAAATCACCATAAATGGTGGAAATTGAATTAGAGGCTGAATAATATATGAAATTGAATCTGAATGAGTCTATTTTCACATTAAAGAAATAGATCAAGCAAAAGAGTTATATATTTTTAAATATTTGAATTTTAGTGAGATAGAGTTTAATTGATTTCGAAATCCCCTATTCCAACTTTGGAAAATCACAAAAATTTGTAAAACAATAATTATAGATTGTATTATACATGTTTGAACTTCTCAATGAGTTTATTTTCAAGAGAAACAAACAAGAACATATTTTGAATTAAGAACATATTTTGAATTCTGTACAAAGAGTTAAGTAAATTTTAGTGAAGAGGGGTCAGAGCTATCTAGCAATGAAATAGGGGAAGTTTAAAGAATAAACTATACTAATTGGCTAAAAAAATTCTAAAAATTTTATGGTAAGGAGATATGTGAGTCTAGTTTTGGGAAAAATTAACAGAACTTAATTTGGAGCTCTGTAGCTCCAGATAAAAATAATTTAGTATAATGCTATTTAAGCATGTTATATACATAAAGGATGTGGGATGGAGAGAAGAAGGACAATAAAATGTATGAATGAATTGTGTATAAATGGTCATATGCCCTATTATAATCGGTAAATGTTAAATTGAATGGTAAATATGTATTTGTACTGAATGAGCTATTGCGGTATTGAAAAGCAAATGATCAAATGTTTTAGAAATTTAGTCATGATATATATATGTGTGATAATAATGATGTATGGATGATTATATTATTGAGTTGCATTGATTAATTCAGTTTAGGTGATGGAAATGTCAAGAACATTTGTCTTTGATAAGTGAAGATCATGTAATGCAATGAAAATTTGTTTAATTGTGTGGTTTAATATGTATCTATATTTTGTTATATAACTTATTTTGTAATCTATTTGACAAATGATAAAAATTAATTCGGTTACTATGTGAGGTGAATTATGATTTGTGAAGCATATCTATATTCGGCAATAATGGATAAAATACATTTATGTCATGGGTGAATGGTTAAACACTTGGGTTAGTATAAAGTGTATATTTAGTAAGGTTTGTTGGAAAAGAAATAACTGGTTTTGGTTTATATCGAATAGAGAAAATTTGTACTATCTTTGTGGCTAATTTTCTTAGTTGTATGGGAGATGAATGGTTAATGTATGTATGTGACAATTAGCGTACTAGGTAGTGAACTATTGAGATACTATAATAGTTAAAAAGGAAAATTTGACGATATGAGAATATGTAATGATACGGATCAATTCAGGTACTCAAGACGAATTCAACAAGTGAAAATTTATAAATTCATACGATGAGGAAGTGAAAGATTGTGAGTATATTTAGCCAAGTAAACCCTAATTAACGACCTAAGAATAACAATTGGAAAGTTTTAATTTGGATAAAATTTTATAACTCGGATTAATATGTCTATAAGTGTATTTATTCTGGTAATGCCTCGTACCCTATTCCAGCGTTGATACAGGTAAGAGGTGTTACAATGTGACATCACCAGATTCGGCCCTAATGTTTAGGTCGGGTTTGGGGTGTTACATAGAGAATTTAAAGTATGGGTATTTGGGGGATCATAATACATTACCTGTGATTATAGTTGTCGGGCTAAGTTCAGAGTAGGAGGAGGTTTTGTTGATTGTTCTAAAAACACACAAAAAAGCCATAGGATGAACGATCACTGATATTAAAGGGATTAATCTTGTGTTATGTCAACACAAGAACATATCAGAAGAAGGAAAAAAACCTATGGTAGATGCACACCTTAGGCTCAATCCAACTATGAAAGAGGTGGTAAAGAAAGAACTGCTTAAATGGTTGGATGCAAGTATTGTTTATGCAATTTCTTATAGTGAATGGGTTAGCCCTACGCAATGCATTCCAAAGAAAGTAGGACTAATGGTAGTTGAGAATAATAAGAATGAGTTAATTCCAACAAGAACAGTCACTGGTTGGAGGTTATGCATCGAATACTAAAAATCAAATGACGTTACAAAAAAGGATCATTTCTCACTACCTTTTATTAATCAAATGATTGATATATTGGTTGGAAAAGACTACTACTGTTTCCTTGATGGGTATTCTAGATATCTTCAAATTCCAATACATCTGAATGACCAAGAAAAAACTACCTTTACGTGTCCTTTTTGCATGTACGCCTTTAAACGAATGCTATTCGGACCATGTAATGCTCCAACAACCTTTATGAGATGTATGACTGCCATTTTTGCTAATATATTGGAAGAAGGCTTGGATGTATTCATGAATGATTCCTCAATATACGGAGACTCTTTTCAAGAGTGTCTAGGTAATCTTGAGAAAGTCTTACAGAGATGCAAAGAAACTAATCTAGTACTTAATTGGGAAAAATGTCATTTTATAGTGAAATAGGGGTTAGTGCTAGGACATCAAATATCAAGGAAAGGTTTGGAAATAGATAAAGCTAAAATTGAAGTTATAAAAAATCTTCCTAACCTTACAACCGCTCCAGGAGTGTGAAATTTTTTAGGTCATTCCTGATTCTACAAACGATTCATAAAAGAATGTACGCACATCTCTAAGCCATTAAATCAACTTCTCCAAAAAGAGACACCTTTTATATTCGATCAAAAATGTAAAAATTCCTTCGAGGTAATAAAAGAAAAACTCATCTCTGCATCTATAATTATTACTCCTAATTGTTCAAACCCCTTTATTGTTATGTGCGACACTAGCGATTATGTTGTGGGAGCATTTCTGTGACAAAAGAGAAATAACATATTTGGAGCTATTCACTATGCAAGTAAGACACTCCACTCAACGTAATGCAAAGAAAGAAATGTTTGCTATAGTGTTCGCTTACAAAAAATTTCGTCTTTATTTGATGAGAAACAAAGTATATGTCTACACTGATCATTCGACATTGAAATATATTAAGAAAAAAAAAAGAAAAAAAAGTTAAACTGATAAGATGGGTATTGCTGCTTCAAGAATTTGACTTATGTACAATGGATAGAAAAGGAACAAATTGCAGGTCATCTATCCAGAATAGAAAATGACTTAGAAAAGGGGACTTTTAAAGAAATTAAGGAAACTTTTATAGACGAATAGTTATTTACGGTAGGCATCCATCAAACAAGGTCCAGGAATAACAACACACAATGGTATGCAGATTATGTCAATTACATTGCTAAAGGTGTCTTTCCACCACAAGTATCATGGAAACAAAAGAAGAGGACAATGCATGAATCGAAAAATTATATTTGGGAAGATGCATATGTATTTCAGCAATGTGCTAATCAGTTAGTATGAAGATGTGTAGCAGAGGGAGAGATAAATGATATTCTGCAAGGATATCATACATCACCACGTGGGGGGAATTTTATTGGTTGACCATGAACACAGATGCATACAAATTTGTACAAGGATGTGACAGATGTCAAAGAATTGAGAGCATATCGAAAAGAGATGAAATGCCACAAATAGGGATACTTGAGGTAGAGGTATTTGATGTTTGAGGGATTGACTTCATGGGGCCCTTCCCAAGTTATTTCGAGAACCAATACATCCTAATAGCTGTTGATTATGCCTCAAAATGGGTTGAGGTTGTGGCCTTACCTACCAACGATACCAAATCAATAATTAGATTTTTGAGAAAAAAACCTATTCACTAGATTTGGAATACCCCGTGTGTTGGTAAGTGATGAATGATCCCATTTTTACAATAAACAATTCAAAACCATATTAGCTAAGTACAGTGTGAAGCATCGAATGGCAGTAGCATACCATCCCCAAGTTAATAGTCAAGCAGAAGTGTCTAACCAAGAAATCAAACAAATTTTAGAGAAAATGGTGAATCCAAGCAGGAAAGATTGGGTAGCAAGATTGGACAATTCATGATGGGCTTAAAGAACAACATATAAAACTCCATTAGGCATGTCTCTCTACAAATTAGTTTATGGGAAAAATTGCCATTTACCGATTGAATGGGAAAACAAAGTATATTAGGCAATCAAGGAACTGAACTTAGATCCAAAGTTAGCTAAGAGAGAAAGATTATTCCAATTAAAAAAATTGTAATAAGCTTGTTTTATGGCCTACGGAAGCACTAAGATGTACAAGGAAAGGAGCAGACTTCAGCATGATGCAAGGATCCAAAAATGAGAATTCTTACCTAGATAAAAAGTCCTATTCTTCAATTAGAGATTGAAATCATTTTTGTGCAAACTGAAATCGAAATGGACTAGCTTGTATTCTATAAACAAGGTGACACCTAACGGGGCAATAGAACTTATCGAAAAGGGAGGACAATTTTTTCTTATAAATGGGCAAAGAATAAAACATTGTTTCAGAGGGACAACAAAGGAAGTAATAGACACACAAGCCCTACAATGCAAAAATTTATGGAGCCTCAGCGAAAAAGAGGATATGACAGAACATGAATGGGGAACCAATGAAAAAAGTGATGTAACAAAAGACCGTAAAACAAAAAAAGAGCACAACAGAAACTGGCATCAGTGTAGTGACATCAAGAGTGCATGTCGCGACATCAGACAAAATTCAAAATAGGTAAACTTTCCTCGACGTCGCAACACCCATAGAGGTTGTCGCAACACACTTGTGTAATCTTCCAACCGTATATATTCTAACTTCTTATGTCTCTACAACTGAATTTCATTAGATTTAGAACTCTTAACACCCTTTGTGATCAGGACTAACTTGTCTAACACAGCTATAATTCTTAATTTTATTATTATTTTCCTTTTGAATAAATAGGTCACATTACTCTTCTCATTACTTAAAAATATTGTAGAAAAAGTAAGATTTTTCTATCATTGTTCAAAATCTTGATAGTTTCAAAGGACACTACGATAGCCTATTCAGGTTTGGAAAAGTTATAAGTTTTGGTATAATATCATGAATCCATCTGTTGAATTCTAGGAAAACAACATAGATAGATATCTACAACAACTGTAGCCTTACTCTTTCATTCCAGAACAAGGATTTGATCTATTGATGGGAAATTGCAAAGGGATATGGGAGATCGCAATAGAAAGGTAATGGGCTAATTTTTGTTTACCATAAGAAGACCCCACAATAATTCCCATTGCGTAGGAATTCTATCTTGCATTAAAAGAGAGGGAAGTAATAATACCATTCTATGAGTCGCATTTTTTTGTCAAAGTTAGAAGGGTTAATGTCAAAATAAGTATTTGTCAGCTTTATGATGCTTCATATTATTACCATGATTATTTGTACAAAACGGATCTTAAAGAGTTTATAAATGTAGGCATGAATGGGATTTTGAGATTCTTGACAGAAGGAAAAGAGGTATGGACGTATAAAACTGGAACAACTATACCTAAGACATTTAACCAAGCATTAATGACGCTAAAAGAAAAATTATGGATAAAGTTGTATGTTCAAGAATTTGCCCTACAGCTGACATTTTTGACATTAGCCCAATACATGCCATTCTATGATATGGATTATTGAAAAATAAGCAAATATGTATTGGTGCATGGATATATCAGAACATGATTGAATGCGTACGAAATTAGGAAAAAGGAACATTCTTCCTGCATCTGATAACGAAGCTGTGTAAAAGAGTAGGAGTGCCTATGAAGCAACTAGATACAGAGATGAATCCTCCAAGATGTATATAGGTAGTTTATAATACTATAAAGAAAACAAAATGAGGAAAGAAGGAAAAGAGGACACCAAGAGGAAGATGAATAATGCAATAAGATGTTATATACATGTAGTAGGATAGTTTTTAAGTATAGCTTACATTAGGAAAATTAAGTTTTTTTTAGTATATTGTAATGAGTTATATTTGAATTTTGCAGATATACATATTTATGAACTTTTAGCTAAATCCCCGTACAACAAATTCAAATGTCCAACGATAAAAGAAGATACCCACCAATAGCTTATGGAACAACCACAATCAATCGAGTAATTTCTTTCCTTATCTTGTCAGGGGCTACACATTGAGGACAATGTGTTATTTAAAGTGTTGAGGGGTAACACAGAAGATTTATTTTAACTTTTCTTTGATTTTTATTGTCAATTTTGTACTTAATCTTGTAGAAATACAAGTGACTGGTTAGGAGCATATGCATAGGTTGATTGTATCTACTATAATTTGGCGTGATGATAGGTGAATTTAAATTTTTTATTATTAGACTACTAAGTTCTATATAGTACACTATAAATAGGTATTGATCAAATGAATGTACCATATGATCTAGGAAATATAGGGAAACAACCATGCTAGTATGTATGATAAATTGTTGAGATTGTGATTGTTTCGGCGATTAAATTTGTGAATATTGAGATAACTAGGGATGACCTGAGACATTGTTTGGTATACACCTCGAGCCAAAATGCTAACCCTATTTATTCTTCATTAGTACCTATATTTGAGCCAAAAAACACTTCTTGATGAACCTTCACTCAAAACCCGAGCCAAAAACATTAATATGTCTTTACCCTTTTCCTTTAGTCTTGAACTGCACGACTATAGATGTCTGACCATACATATTGAAGGTTAAGTAGATACGTTATGGTAGAATTTTGTAAAAACAAAGTGAAATAGGAAAGATCATTATGATAGAGTAATTATAGGTTAGCCAATATGTGTAGCAAAAGAAAAATTCAAAAATAAAATAATAATAAAAAGAGTAGAAAAAGCTCTTAAGAGTAAAAAGCAATCCTGAATGAGAAATGTATTGAAAAATAAATAAAAGTGACAAATTCACCGAAAATAGAAAGACTTGTTTAGTAGTACACAAAAACTTGTGAGTAGCCATAGTTGATGTCTTACGTTATGATTTCTTATGTGGAGAAATAAGAAATGTGAGAGAAGGAGAAATAAGGCGGTGAGCAGGTAAGGGTCGCTAAAGGGGGAGAATAGGGAATAATACAATATGCCAAACTATTTTTGTGCTTGAAACTATTTGACACTTACTATTCTATAATTCCATACCTTCCTAAGCATCAGAAAGTTACAAGTCAAAAAACCCTATGTGATCTAAGTAGACTTATTTAAGAATTAACATCATACTAAATAATTACATTGTTTGTTTTATGCTAGGATAATCAAATTACATGTATAACTTATTAATGAATCCCTACAGTTAAAACCCTTAATGTTTGTATGCTTTGTAATATAGTGAACTTAGGTGTTTGATTTCAAAATTGGTAAGTTAGCTACATATTATGCCAAAATCATGTCTAAATATGAAATGCCTAGTCATGTGCTCCAAAAATAACATTTGTACAATATTTGTTCAAGGGTCATCTTTTAATTACTATTTTTTTTATTTTTTTGAGGACAAGCAATGAATTAAGTGTAGGGGAATTTAATCTGTTGTAATTTGGTGTAGAAGATTAAACTAGTTTTCGCACTTGAAGAGCTTGAATACAAACATTTTTATTATGTTGTAATTAAGTTTTCTTAGTTTTGTTACATTCAAAAAAAAGTGTAATTTAAGTCTTTTATTGACCTTAAGAGTTGAATGAGGCCTAAGGGTGAGCTAATATACTTTGTGAGTGTGTAGGAGACCATTGAAGGGTGTACCAACTCAATACTAGTCACTATGTCGCAACATGGGGAGCCTAATGTAGTAACATAGGGAGCAGAGAGCAAGAATTTCAAGACTACCTTCAATGTCGCGACACACCCCTGAAAGCTACCCTGAGTACGAGCATACTGCCTTCGATGTTGCTACACAGGCACTAGGGTATCACAAAGCCGATCCTGTGCGAGCAATACTAATGAGCCAGGGGCGTTTTGGTTTTCACAATCTAATATTATACATGAGAGCGTTAGTTTAACTAGGGTTGAGGACACCAACAACCTTAGCTCTATAAATAGGCTAATTTAACACTTCTCATGGACAACTTTCATATTATATAATTTTCTTCATGATTTCAATTTTTAAGTTTTTTCCTTTTCTTAGACTTTAGGTTATCTTTAGTTTTGTAATTGTCGGGAGACTTGATGTAACAACCCGTTTTTTAGTGGTGTCAGAAATAGTGACTTGGGGGCCACCAAATTTGATGAGTAAGTTTGTAAATATTATTGTTTAAGATTTAAGAGTCAAACATGGTTTTAAAAAGGTTTTTGATATAGTGATTTTTGTTATATTAGCAATTTATTAAGTTCAAGTGGTCAGACCCTAAGGTCAAGTGATTTTAGAAAATGAGGTATCGAGACCTCGTTTCTATAAACTGAGTATTAAATATTTTTATAAATATTTATGGAGTGTCATTAAGCTGGTATTAAAGTTTCGTAGAAAAAAATTAACGTTTCGATAGTTAATTAAGCAAAAAGGACTAAATCGTAAAAGTTGAAAAGTGAATCGCTATTAGTTTAAAGGTGTTAATTGATTAAAGAATTATAATTGGATGACCTTATTGAGTAAATTATCCATCCTAAAGATAATGGGACAGTTTGATGCTTAAATTTTTTAATTATAATGTTTTATATGTTATTATTATATGATAAAAAATAAAATAATGAATAATAAAAGGATAATAAAATTAAAACATAAGCCATCATCTTCTTTAACACCGAATGGCCATGGAAAGCAAGAAGTGGAGAAGCTTCAAGCTTCGACTTAGCTTTGGACGATGAATGTAAGTCCGTTTTAGCCCCGTTTTCAATATTTTTTATGTTTTTGAGATCGTTGCAATTAGATCCAGCTAGCCCGTACCTTCGATTTTGAAACTGTTAAAGATTTTGAATGTTTCCATTGATGAATATTGTTATATTTGTAGTTAAATAATGAATTTGGAATGTTGATTGATAATTAAAAGTTTTTTGTAAAGTGATTTTTGATGAATTTACCGATTAGGGACTAAATTATTAAATTAATAAAAGTACAAGGATTTAATGTGAAATTTTTCCATAAATGGGTTTTTATAGATACCATGAACATTTTAATTTTCTCAACTTTGGGTAAAAATGGTTAATTTACATGTTTTGGTCTCTTTGGTCTCAGGGACTAAATTAAATAAAAGTAAAACTTTAGGGGCAATTTTGTAAAAATTTAAAAAATGACCAAATTTCATGAAATGAGTTGTTTTATTGTCTAAATTAATATATTTAATTAAATTAGTAATTTAGATAAAGATCGGGTTAAAAATCGAGGAAAATGAAAAATTACCAAAATGCCCTTAAACCTTCGTATTTTTACAATTTAGCCAGGTAAGCTCGTATGAACTATATTTTTTATAATTTTGATTAAATCGAATGTTAATATGTGATTAAATTAATATATATGTTAGTATGCAATTTACCGTGTTATGAAACGACGTAAATCCAACGATGTACAATGATTAGTGAGCCTCATTTAAACCTTAGGAATTCGTAGGAAACAAATGAAATGTCATTAGGGTTACATGATTTGGGTGCTGGTCTTGAACGTCCTACCGATAGCTGAGGTCTAGCATTTGTTGCGAATACTCCATAGCTTATGTGAGTAGCGTCGTATAGCTACGTTCTGACCCACAGCTCATGTGAGCATACCGAATTAAAGCTCGTGTGAGCATGCCGATTCACAGTTCGTGTGAGCATACATGTATAGGATTTGACAAATTATAGTTATATGAGCTAGCGCACTATATGATAGCTATCCTGGGTATCCAATGGTATTCTAAATGGTTTAACGGGCATTATTTGGATATGAAGTGGTAAGAGTTCGATATAAACTAAGATATAGATACATGTGAATTTCTTTGAAATGGTATTACATGGTATATTGAAAGTGGAAATGGATGATATATGTATGTGATACATGAATAAATGTTGTGCTCATCCATGTTTATAATGCTTATGTTATATGTTTGTTTCGCTAACATGTTTGGTGTACATGCTTAGGATTTGGCCAAGTTGTGGTTGGATTATGTCACGTTAAACTTATAAGTTATGTATTGAAATGGTAAGCGCCTAAATGGAAATATGCTTGTGATCATGAAAGGTGGTAAGGTTTAAATTATGTAATTTCTATTGAAATGGTTTATCATGTGGTTAGTTCCAAAAAGAATTATGTTTAAATGCACTAGCTTGTGGCTATGGTTCAATGATATGTTTATGTCTCGTGTGATATGCATATGAAACGAGTGTGGAAAGATAATAAAATAGTAAGTTCATACTTGAAGTGTAAAATGATGAAAAAGGGAATAATGAGTTGAATTGATATTGTTAGTTAAGCTAAAGATAATAAATGCAAATGAAAATAAGAAAATTTGAAAGTGTTTAAAGTTTTATAAAATCCTACTATGCTAGGGATGATATGTATATGTGATGCTCTGGATTCATACACTTTGTGAGTTGTTGAATATGGTTTCATGAATCTTCCGGTATCGATATAGGATTATTCTTGATATTTATAAATTTCATATTTGAAATGGATTGATATGACTAAAGTTTATACGATCTTACTAAGCATTCATTGCTTACGCGATTGTTTTCCTTTTACTTTTCAAATTATCGAAAGCTTGATCGAGTTGGAAGCTAGTTGGAGATCCATCACACTATCCAACGATTCTATCGTTAGATTTTGATGTCTTGGTTAAGGTTATAATGGCATGTTTAGGTGGACTATGTCTAATGTTTAATTGATGAGTTTGGTATATATATATGTGTCATTTTAGTTGATGTTTTAGCCATTATGTTTTGGCTTGTAGATTTGGTACTTTGAATGGTTGATATGTTGATATATGTGTGTGGTCATATGATGGGAGTTGAACATGTTCATATTGGTATGAAAAATGTAGTTGTCAAATATGATTATTGATGATAATTGTTAAATGGTAATTGATGCGATCCCGACCGTATCATGTTTTGAAACAATTTGACGATATCAAAATTGGCCCAAACTCGAGGAGCCCAAGTGCAAAATGAGCTTTTCATTCCAATTTGTTGATTTGGTTGCTAGAATAAGGACTTTGATTTATTTATTTTAGTTACTTCAGTTATTATAATATGAGTATTTAATTATGTCTTGTTTATTAAATGCATCTTTAATTAATGTCTTGCATTATTGATCTACATCTTTTAATTGTGTCATACATTTTGTGTTATGCATTTAATAAAGTCATGCATTAAGTAATTCATTGTTCATTTAGTTTACATCTTAATTAACACTAAGCATTTAAGCAACTTAGTTATTAAATATGTTTGAGTTTGTTTATATAAGTATGTTATTTAATTTGGCTGTTATTTTTTTTAATGCTTAAGTTATAGTGTGTTTAATTTTTCTTAAATAAATTGATTGTATGATTGTTGTAGGAAAGTCCAAAAGGCTGGTCACATAGATACAATAGGGTTGTTCATTTGCCAAGAAGAATCAAATGCTGTCACATTCAATTGGCTGTCCAGTTTTGGTTTAAAAGAGTGTGCATTTGGTCACTTAATTGCTAGTGTATATTTGGAACGTTTTTGGGGGATATTAAAGCACTAAAATCTCATTATAGTGACTTTTCAAATGGACCAAGAGTGACTCTTCAAGTCTGATCAGTTTCATGCACTCAAAGCTAGTTATGGTGCCAATTAATAGATGAATACACAAGCATTAAGGCATTTGGTTAATAAGAAAATGAAGGGGCATTAAGTAGCACATTTAATGAACCATTAATCCTTCATCAAGTGAAGAGGCATGACTTTTCAACTATGCATGAATCAAGTGAAAGACACGACTCTTTGGCTGCCCATTAAGAGTTATAACCAAATTTTAATATTTTGTTAATAGCTGGTATGAATGTTGAATTTGAATAGTCATAATAATGCCTATAAATAGTTTGTAAGAAACATTATTTGAAAACCTTTTGATAAATTTATGAAATATTTCAGACTTTGTGAGTTTTCACTCTCATTATTTTTGGTTATTTGATTTGACTTATCTAGCATTGCTAATGGCGTAATCCTATCTCCGTTCTTGATCTTATCACTTTCGAGTGTGGCGTTCACCTATATCGTAGATTCCTATCTCCCTAGATAGCAGGTCTCAATCCTATCCTGCTATCCATTCTCCACCTTAAGACTTATACGAATTGGGTCCTAATCACTATTATGGGTTCTTTCGTGTTTTAAGATCATTATATCCATCTTCCATTATTTTCAACTTTGTTTATCCGCTGCCAAACAACTATCTTTTTATAACTTAGCCATTTTGTTCTGAAACGAGAACTACTTAATTTGACGATCGGGCAATCAATGACTCAATTACTCCCGTAAGCGAATTCGTATAATTTGGTATCAGAGCTTTTCAAATTAGGTACGTTTTTTTTATCATTTTGTGGTCCCAAAATTAAAAAAAGGAAAAAAATTTGAAAAAAATTCTCATAAAAAAATTTGTGCATATAAATTGAAAAATTACAAAACTGGGAGTTTGGTTTTGAGTATTTCGAATCAAAGAAACGCTATTTGGAAAATTTTAATTCCCGATCTTTCATGTTTCTTTCTGAAGAAACAGTTTTTTTTGTAGCCACACTCTTTAAAATTTTTCTTTCAGCCTACCTAATTACCTGAACATCAAACTTTGTTTCTTAGCCTTTTGAAGCCAACCCACAAGTGTGTTAATAAGTCTAACGAAATTGCTAAGAACTTCGAGAGGTGAATTCGAGAGGTAAAAGGAATGAGTGAAAGTACATTAAGAGGTTAAAGCCAATATCTGAGCTCAAACACGAGTGGAGAGCACATCTTAATTTTCTTTGCGAGAGGATTTGTGAGGTTTGTAGTGAGGTTCATTTTTCTATTTTATTTATTTTTTTAATACTTTGCTGAAACCATGTTCCAAGATGTAACCCGAAATTTGGGCCTAAAAGTATTCGGCCTTGAGCAAGGGAAAAATAAGGAAACTATGCATAAAAGTTTATGTGTGCTAGGAAATGACACAATTTAATGTCTGCTTAAGTAGTTAAGGGCCCTGTGAGGAGTTGCAAAAGTCCTAGGTTCAAACCTGAGCTTTAGCGAAAATTTTGGTTTTAAGTGGATAAAACCCTAGATGTAAGTAAGTGGGCTTTAAGAATATTGTTGGGGAAATCATAACACAAGTGGTAGTGGCGTCATTATGGTGGCAAGGGGATCTTGAGTTCGAATTGCATGGGATGCAAAGGGATTTTATTCTATTTCCATGAGGTGAGAGAGATGTAGAGTTGGATAAAAACTCTCCTAGGGAGGTGGTTGACTTGGTCTTGGATGAAGTTGTTGGGGAGTTTGAATTGGTCTTTGAGGGATTTATAGAGTGTTTTTAGGAGGGTTTTGGGGGATTTGGATAAAGGGGTTGTTGGTTGGAGATTTGGGGGAGAAAAAGAACGAATTTGGTGTGTAATGGGTGTATTGTGCTGAATTTGAGTGGGGACTACTCAGAATTTCGGGATTGGGGTTTGAGTGCACTATTTTGTGTTGGGGTAATTGATCATTTGGAGAATTGTCCTTTACTTCCGAATATATCATTCTCTTTTCCCCCTCTTCTTTTGCGGTTTTGATCTGTTGATTTTCTTCTTCCCTTCTTGTCGAACTTCTGTTTCTCTCATCTCTCCATTTTGTCTGTCGGCTTTTTGTTAATTATTTTCTTGATCGGTTGTTTTGATCTCTCCTCCCCTCCAGTGTCTTGATTCTCTTACCAATTTCTATCTTCTTCTTTGATCAGTTTCGGTTTGGGTATGGCTCTAGGAAATGGTGAGTTACTAGATTTCTTCTTATTTTTTTCTATTTCTTTGATATGTTCAAACTTCTTTCTTAAACATATGCTTTTTTTCTTTTATGTTCTCTGTTGGCCGATTTTCTTCCCCCTTTATGCTTGGTAGTGCCTTCAGTTCAAAGAATTCCATGAGGAGTGCAAACCGTTCGCCCATCCCACGATTAAAGGTAAAGTTGAAGGCTTGTAATTTCTCAAGTGGTTGGCCAAATGTTACTTTTGCCTTTTTGAGGGAAAGGGTTGCGTGTAATTCCTCTAGACTAATGTATGCTAAACCATGGTTTTAGACCATCGTAGTTGATAGGTTGTATTTGTAATGCAGTTAATCATAAAAGAGGAGTGTGATCAACTCTAGCCTGTGATCTAAGGGAAATAAACCGATTAGCGATCAGTCAAGGTAAGTATGGATTGTCGTTTTGGGCTTGGACAGTTATTAACCTTATTGGTTGTAAATCTGATATGATATTTTGGTTGATTATACGATTCGGAGAGCGTGGATCTTAGCTAGTTTCACAAACAGGTGTGTAACTGTATGCTATGTTTGATAATCGGCTGAAAAGCCGAAAATATGTGTCGTTTACACTGCTATGACTGTAGATCAGCAAAATGTCGAAAAGCTAGAAATATGGCGTATGACGCCACACGAGCGTGCGATCGTACATATGGTGAACCGAGCCCACGAACATGGGTGTTAGTCTGTAGAGGCCATCACAAGCGCTCATGTGGTCTTGGGCTATTCTGGGCCTAGTTAGGTCGAAATGGGTCGTGTGGGCCCAGTGGGCTTGAGGGCCCACACGAATAAAATGTGGGTGATTTGGTAAGTATTGTTTGGATTATGACATTCGCATAGCTGTGGCTATTTCTGGGCTAATTGGGCCACACGAGCGTGTGGGCCCACTTAGGTCGAATAATGGGCCTTAGGCCCATTTACACCGTTGTGACTGTTTAGATTCTTAAGTCGCTTGAGGAGATAGTGGGCCTTTTGTTGGGTCACCGAGACCCTCTATTTGTGAAATTACCTAAATACCCTCGGTTTGCAAATTTACTGAAACACCCCTGATGTGTAAAATTACTAAAATACCCCCAGTTTGTAAAATTATCGAAACACCCCCAATCTGTGAAATTATCGAAATACGCTTGGTTTTTGAAATTATTGAAATACCCCTGTATGGTAAGATTACCGAAATACCCTTATAGGGTAAAATGATCGTTTTGCCCTTATAGGTAGATGACTGGCTTGGTCTTTGAATTTAACTGACTTGACTCTGGTCGTATGAATGTTATGTTTCTAATATTTGTGTAAATGACTGTTACTGTGCATGGCCATTTTGCATACACGTGTGATGATTGAGCGTGGCATACACGACATATTGCATAGGGTTGGGATTCTATTATAGAGGAAGTACTGTTACGGGTAGCTCTACCACATATACTATTACTGGTGGCTTTGCCATATATACTGTACTGGCAGCTCTACTGCGTTATTGTTATTACTGGCAGCTATGTTGCAATAATGGTGTGTGGGTTGAGTGGGTCGATTTTGTCCCCACATGGTGTGTTGGGTTGGTACGGGTGGTGTGCTGCCTGGATTGGAGTGGGTTTGCATACTTGCACCATACTGCATACTGTTTCTGTATTGGGCTAAGGCCCACCTTGTTTCTGTATTGGGCTAAAGCCCACCTTGTTTTGTTCTGTTACTGATTTAGGCTAGGCCCAACTATTACTAATATTGAGAATGGGCTAGGCCCAATTGATTCTGTTATGGGCTATGACCCAAATGATATTGTAGTGGGTTTTGGTCCATGTATGCTCTGAATTAGACTATACCATTACTGTAAAAAGGCCCTGGCCCTGACTGTTTCTGTTTCTTTTTCTGTTTTTGTATATTGACTGTTACTTTAATAAAGGGATTACACACTGAGTTTTCATAGACTCACCCCGTTTATTAACTGTGCAGGTAATCCCCAGTATTAGGAGGATCGGTGCTGCAAGGGACTCGGAGATGGCCACACAACTGCTATTGATCCCGATTTTCTTTTACTTTATCTACTTATAAGTACTTATATTCTGATTTGGGATGTAATAAGGCCTCCGTTAATTTCTGGATTTTGAATTGGGATCGTCGGTTTATTACGTTTTCTATCTGTCTTAAAAATAGATCGTGGTTTTCCAAGTTAATAATTGTTTTCAAAACACTACTCTTCCACAACATAATCTTGAAAGATCACGTTTTCGTAAACTGGTTACTTTTAAGCTTACCTTCCGCAACTGAAAAGAAATTTTGGGAATAAACTAACATAACTAGGATTTTACTCAAGTTTTTAATTAAGAATGTTTTCAATGAAAACATGGTTTTCGAAAGACACTTCAATGTAGCACACCAGATTCGGGACTAACTTCTAGGACGGGTTTGGGGTGTTACACAAGAATTTTCTAAGTTTTACTTGCCCCATGCTGTCGTTGATGAAGCTTTTGACATCAAAATGAGTTTAACCCTTCAAAGCTTCGAAAGTGAACCACAATGTGAGAATCTATTTCACACTCACTGCTGTGTCCACGATAAAGTGTGTTGCATCATTGTTGATGGTGAAAGTAGTTCAAACGTGGCTAGTGCTAGAATGGTGGAGAAGCTTGGCTTACCCACTACCAAGCATCCGCACCCCTATACATTGCAATGGCATAACAACGAAGGAAAATTTATGGTCACTCAACAAGTGCGCGTTGCCTATCCATCGACAAGTATCAAGACGAAGTCGTGTGTGAAGTGGTATCTATTCATGCTTGCCATTTGTTGCTAGGAAGGCCGTGGCAATTAGAACGAAAGGTCATTCATGATGGCCATACCAATAGGTATTATTTTAAGTAGCAAGGGAGGAAAGTAACTTTAGTGCCACTCACTTTGACACAAGTCTACGAGGATCAACTCAAACTGAAAAATTCTGTTGTAAAAATAAGTGAGGTAAAAGAAAAACGAGAGGAGAAAAATGAAAAAGAAATTGAAAGAAAAGAAAATGAAAATGAGGAAAGTGAGAGAGAAACAAAAGAAAATGTGAATGAAACGAGTGAAAAAAAAAGAGAGCTTGAAAAGAAAAAAAGTGAAAAAGAGAGAGCTTGAAAAAGAAACGTGGGAAGAAGAAGAGAGTCCTCAAACACAAGAGAGGAATATTTTTGCTAACCCCTATTCGAACTTGCCTTGTGATTTCTCTTTGTTTCAGGTTTGTAAACTTCCACCTAAAGACAAGTTCCAACTCTATTACCTACCCAATGAACGACGATTTCAATTGATTGAAGAGGGTAAGATGGAAAGTTTGAATGTTTTTGACATTTCCAAAGGTGAGAAATGTAAGGAATCTATTGAAAACCAATCGAAGTGGAACTTTTTAACTCTCATTGCTAAGCCTGTTCATATTGTTGATCTTAAAAAAATTCTTTGTGAGAACTTGTTTAGTTGTTATACATTGATTGGAATTGATGAATCTGTTGTGAAGGGTGACTTGCATAGCTTCTTTCATCTTTTGCTTTGTGTTAAAACGCGCAATGACATGAGTTTCATTGCTGAACCTATTTTGAATAGTGTCATGAAATGTTTCTATCATCATTTGATTCATGTTGATTCAAATCACATCAAATTGCAAGATGTTACGGATGTTGATGACATTGCTCAAATTATAAGTCAGCAAAACATGATTGTCGCATGTGATCAAAGGTATTCATGTAAAACGCCTAATCTGTTTGGTTTTGATTGCTACGTGAATTCTTTCAATCAATGTAAGGAAATTTTATGGATGTTGCTACCTGTTCGAAGGTATTTTGAAAGTTTTGATTATTTGTACATACATGTGACTAAATTCCATTTGTTAAGCATGATTGCATTGTTGATGGACTATGTCTTTACATTGTTTTCGAACATAAGTGACCAAAATCATGTGTTTAAACCTCGAGCATATTTTTCTAAGTTGTTGGTGAGAGAAAGCGAGCACCATCATTTTAATTTGTATAGATATGTTGGCCCTTTCTATTTGCTTAATGTTTTATCATTAGTTTCGAAAACAAATTATGTGAACTTTGCTGGTGTACAAAGACAAAATCAATTCTTTTTTTGCAGAAATCATTGCTCTACATTATGGTCGACAGCATTTAAGTTTCTCTTGCATGTTTTTAATTTTCGATTACTTCAAATTCCTTCTTTGTTACCACTCATGAAATCTACATGTCAGATTGAGAAGATAAGAGAAAACTTTATTTTCGATCCCGAAGATTATTGTTCTATGTTTTTGTTCAAAGGATTTGAACGAAGAAATTTTCTTTTCCAAGATTATAATTTGCGAAGGTCTTGCAATTCTGGTTTGTTACCATCGGTAAAGTTTGTGATTCGTTCTGAAAAGGTAAGACCAACTCATAATCTTTATTTTGGCATTGGTTCATGCGTTCCATTCTTGAGTTGGATATCGACAAGTTGTTTTGTGCCTATAACTTATAATGTCACTAATTTGTTTCACTTTTGTGAACTATTGGTGATTAAAAAATTCGTGTCACATTTTGGGACGAACGAACAATTTCGTGTGTTCAAACCGGGAGTGTACCATTCTAGTTCGACATTGAGAGAGATCAAGCCTAACAAATTTTGTGAAGATAAGTGTGAGCACAACGTGTGCTTAATTGTTGTTTGGACTTTAAATAAGAAAATGAAATTTGCACATTCTAATTACAACTTTGAATTGATTCATGTTTCTTCTATGTGGCTATAGATGAAATTCTTGATTCATCTTGAAAAGGTAAGGCCAACTTATGTTTTTGATCCCAGCATAGGAACATATGTCCAATCTGTGCATAACATTTTAGAAAGTTCCTTTGAGTTCATCATCCATGTTGTCACTAACCTCTTTCATTTTCGTGAAGGTGACACTTTGAAATGGGTTCCTCCTAAAGAGGGAGGGAAAGCAATTAATTTGTTTCCTTTTCGAGTCTTGTGTAGTTTCAAGGTTTGTGACGATGAAATTTTTTTTCGAGCAATTGGCCCGATTTGAGGACAAATCGTCTTCAAGAGGGAGGGTATGATGCGATACCGACCGCATCATGTTTTGAAACAATTCGACGATATCGGAATTGGCCCAAACTCGAAGGGCCCAAGTGCAAAATGAAGTTTTTAATTCTAGTTTGTTAATTTGGTTGTTGGATTAAGGACTTTGATTTATTTATTTTAGTTACTTCAGTTATTATAATATGAGTCTTTAATTATGTCTTGTTTACTAAATGCATCTTTAATTAATGTCTTGCATTATTGATTTACATATTTTAATTATGTCATGCATTTTGTGTTTTGCATTTAATAAAGTCATGCATTATGTATCTCCCATGTTAATTAAAGTTTGCATCTTTTAATGAAGTCACGCATTAAGTAATTCATTGTTCATTTAGTTTACATCTTAATTAACACCAAGCATTTAAGCATCTTAATTGTTAAATATGTTTGAGTTTGTTTATATAAGTATGTTATTTAATTTTGCTATTATTTTTTAATGCTTAATTTATAATGTGTTTAATTTTTCTTAAATAATTTGATTGTGTGATTATTGTAGGAAAGTCCAAAAGGCTGGTCACATAGCTACAATAGGGCTGTTTGTTTGCCAAGAAGAATCAAGTGCTGTCACATTCAATTGGTTGTCCAATTTTGGAATAAAAGAGTGTGCATTTGGCCACTTAATTGCTGGCGCATATTTGGGACATTTTTGGGGGATATTGAAGCACTCAAAGCTCATTATGGTGGCTTTTCAAACGGACCAAGAGTGACTCTTCAAGTCTGATCGATTTCATGCACTCAAAGCTAGTTATGGTACCAATTAAGAGATGAATACACAAGCATTAAGGCATTTGGTGAAAGGAAAAATGAAGGGACATTAAGCAACACATTTAATGGACTATTATGCCCTTATCAAGTGAAGAGGCGTGACTTTTCAGCTATGCATGAATCAAGTGAAAGACATGACTCTTTGGCTGCCCATTAAAAGTTATAACCGAATTTTAATATTTTGTTAATAGCTGGTATGAATGTTGAATTTGAATAGTCATAATAATGCCTATAAATTGTTTGTAAGAAACCTTGTTTGAAAACTTTTTGATAAATTTATGAAATATTTCAGACTTTATGAGTTTTTCACTCTCATTGTTTTTGGTGATTTGATTTGACTTATCTAGCATTGCTAGTGTGTTTGTGACTCATAAAAAGAACTAGCAGGTTGATGGATCATTACCCTGATGATATAACATAATAAAAGGTTCTTTTAACTCACATAATGAGGTGAGAAGAATAGCTAAAAATAACTAAAGAATAATAAGAAAAAAAAAGATAGAATTGAACAACCATATAGGCATTTTTTGTGGATTGCATATAGCGCGTCATCCTTTCTCCGTTTGAGTGTGGAGTTCACCTATACCGTAGGTTCCTATCTCCCTAGATAGCGGATCTCAGTCCTATCCAACTATCTATTCTCCACCTTAAGACTTATACAAATTGGGTCCTAATCACTATTACGGGTTCGTTCGTGTTTTAAGATCATTATATCCATCTTCCATCATTTTTATCTTTTTTATCCGCTACCAAACAACTATCTTTTTATAACTTAGTCATTTTGTTAATTTGAAACGAGAACTACTTAATTTGACGATCAGGCAATCAATGACTCAATTACTCCTGTAAGCGAGTTCGTTACAGTAATTTTGGTACATTGGAATGTGAATTTGATATGTGAACAAAGTGTTAAGTTATGACATAAGTTTAGTTATAAGTTAGTTGAACTTTTGGCCAATTTATGTATATGGATATACATGTTTAATGTCATAATTGAGGTACCTTTTAGGCACATTGGTTGTATGCTTATGTACCTTGATTGGATATCTTGTTATAGCATGGTTTGTTGCACTTTGGGTGCTTGATTATATGTGAAAAATTAGTGGTAGGTGGATGCATGTTTGGGTGAGAAAAATTGATTGAAAGTGGCCTATTTTTCATCCACACAGGTAGAGACACGGGTGCGTGTCTCAACCGTGTGTGACACACGGCCAAGCGATACAGCCATGTGTCCCCTATAGTTTTCAAAAGGTTGCAAGTCAGACTGTTACACGGTCTAGCACAAGGCTTGGTACACGGGCGTGTGAGGCTATTTCAAAGGGTACACGGCCTAGCACACAGGCGTGTGGCTTGGCCGTGTGACCCAAGTCAGTAAGTTACACGGGCTGGGACACGACCATGTGTCCCTACTTCGAATGTCCACGCGGCGTGGCCACATGACTGTGTGACCCTTGCATTTTGAAAATTTTCATCTTTTCCCTGAAATATCTATATGTTTCCAATTTAGTATCGATTTGTTTCTAATGTGTTTTTAGGGCCTCGAGGGCTCGTATAAGGAACAATATGCATGATATTGATGGAATTCGCTATGATAAATTTTGTGAAGTAAATGATTTATATTGTTGAAAAGTTCTAAAATGTAAACTCCAATAATGCTCCGTAACCTTATTCTGACGACGAATACGGGTTAGGGGTGTTACACTTTGTAAACAACCCATTTTGCTCGGGGCCCAAAACCAGAAATTAAAACTAAATAATAAACCAATAAAAAATAAAATAACAGTCCATTTACATTGGCCCAAAACAATACAGCCCAAATGGCCCAATTACAGAAACTCCAACCCATATTCAAAAAAATCCCTAGCCTAGGCAAGAACAAACTCAGCCGCCGTATACCCCAACAGCAGCCACCAGCCACTGCCTTCACCCACGCACGCTACCACACGCCTCCAGCTAGCCGAACCTACAACAAACAGAAATAAATAGTAGCAACAAATGTGAATAACAACAAAGGGCGACATTCTAGAAAAAAATATAAAAGAAAAAATAAATAAATAATTTTTTGTATTTTCATTCGACTATATAAAGCCGATTTTTGCATCTGTAAACGGATTGAAGAATCAAAAAAAAAAGTAGAGGAAATTAATAAAAGAATCAGAGAGCAAATCAGCAAAGGTTTCTTTTTTTTCTTATTTTTCTTTCTGTGTTTCTCTTCGAAACTGCTTATACATATATAAAGATTTTTGGTTTTTATTTTTTTATATATGTATTAAAATAGAGTAAAAAAACTAACCTGGGAGGGGTTCGACCGCCACGCACGGCGGTCGTTGGCCGCAGATGACGGCAGTCCGATGAGTGGACCTGCGGCTAGAGAAGGATGCCTAGCAGAGAAAAGAACCCTCCTTTTTTGTTTTTTTAAACAAAACAACACAAATGAAGGTTTTAATTTTTTTCTCTTTTATAAGTCCTCAGAACGACGTCGTTTCGGGCTTGTTTCGATGGCCTCAAAACGGTGTCGTTTTCGCAATGACCAGCGCGCCGACCCGACCTGACCCTAGGATTCACGCATTTTTAATGGAGGGGATAATTGCGCTTTTAGCCCTTCCGCTTTTTTATGGTATTGCAATCAAGCCTTTCTTATCTTTAATTTGTACCTCATAATTTATTTCGATTTCAATTAGGTCCATAATCGAACAACATCGTTTTGGATGGCAGGGATTAATTTCTCTTTTGGTCCCTCTCTGTTATTTGGGCGTTCAATGTGGTCCTTTCCTTTTTATTTATTTCGGATTTACCCCTAAATTTATTTTTTAAATTCAAGTTAGTCCGTTTTGTTATTTTTGCTATTAAATTAATTAATTTTAATTATCATTATTATTATTACTACAACTATTATTATTATATTATTAAATTATTAAATTGACGTATTTAATGTTGAATGTTTATTCCTATTTTATTTACTTTTTTAAATAGACTCTACTTATTTTTTTATTTTTTTATTTTTTTATTACTATTTTCATTATGATTATTTTATTCATTAATTATTATTTTATATCCTTTTATATATGCTTTCAAATAGTAGATTATTTATTTTGTCATTTTAACTACTACTACTATTATTATTATTATTATTATTATTATTATGACTCTTGTTTACTTTTACTATTATTATTCGTTTATTAATGTATTTTTACTATAATTTCTTCTTATTATTGTATTATTGTTATAATTATTATTTTATTACCGTTAAGCTATTGCACATAGTATTTATTTATTTATTTATTATTAGCTTTTCTTTTTGTTATTATTTTTCTTTTCTTTTCTTTGTTTGTTTGTTTAGTTATTTATTTTTACCTATTATTTTATATAGATTGTTTGTTTTAGCTTTTATTTTATTGTATTTTATTTTTTCCTTTATTATTGTTATTTATATTATTGCCCTCATTTTTATTCTATTATGCATATTGGCACTATAATTCATTTTCCGTTTTACTACGATCGTATTACATTTTATCCTATGCATTATTTTTTGTTTTGAAATAAGCAAGTACTCCACGTTTTAAGGTTCGAAAGAAATAGTGCCCTAACTTACTGGGTTTCGATTTTTCTCATCAAATCTAAAGGCCCTATTATTTTCTTTTTAAAATCAAAGCATAAAAATTAAATAAAAACTTTTTTTTGAGGATTCAAAATGTCGTATCCTAACTCATTGGGTATGACCTTTTACTTCTTCGAAATAGGTGGGTCTCAACATCCATTTTAATTTATTTAAGTTATTCTTCAAACAAAGAGGATTGTATTTTAAAAATCTTTTCAAATTTTTGACATTAAGACGTTAATCAATCAATTCGGTACCAATTTTGGGCGTTACGAGGGTGCTAATTCTTCCCCATGCGTAACCGACTCCCGAACCCATTTCCTCAAATTTCGTAGGCCAAAATCATCGTTTTAATAAATCAAAATGTTTTAATCTCAAGGTGACCCGATCACACCTCAAAAAAGAGGATTGGTGGCGACTCCCATTTTTTCATTTTTCAAAATCGAAGTTGACCTGTTTTCAAAAAAATGGTTTCGACAGCTTGGCGACTCCACTGGGGACTGGTTTTGAGAGTCATGCCACAAATTGATTATTTTTTATGTTTTTGTCGAAAGTTGAAAATTCGATTTAAATTTACGATCCTTTCATTGCATTTCTATGTTCCGCATCATTTTGATATGCTTGCTTTATTGGTTCAAGTCTTTTAATCTCCGTATATTGCATTGTATAACCGTTCAGTTATACCATTTTAAGTGGGAGTGAGAAACTATTCCTTCGTGAGGTCTTCTCCTCCGTGCAGGATAGTGGATCGCTTTCTGGATACACCCGTACCTATGTCTTCGTGAGATTTTCATCTCCGTGCAACCATAGGGAAATGTATTCCCCTGAACTGAACTCAGCCCATATGAGCCTATAATGGGTGAGGATCAAGGAATCTACTGGTTCAGGTACCTTTACTTTAGAACCAAACTGCATATAGTGAACCATAAGAGCCTACCTTAGGTAGAACTACACCAAACCATTAGTGGTCACCCGAATAGGTGTTCTATTTATTCTTGCTTGTTTTTGCTTTGTACTAACCTGTTTCGTTTTGTTTTGGTTATGATTGCATTGCATTTTTATCATAGAAAAGAGGTGTTGATTCACATTCAGTTACTAAATAGAGAGCTTGTCATGGAAAATGGATTCCTTGATAAAGTGGAAAATAATATAGCTGCTCGAATATGTTCTGAGAAAACACAACAAGAGAAGGGTGATAGTTTAATGGAGGACTACATAACTTTGTTTCGTTGCCCGAGGATTCAAGTTGACAAAAATTATTCGAGAGTCGTCAACGTTCTGATCTTTTTAAATAAGCTAACAAGCATCACAAGGATGAGTGAACAATGAGTCGAGAGCCGAATCAAGCAAAAAAAAGCTAGTAGAGGCATCCATTGGAAAATTAGAAAGATTTATCTTCCGAATGAAGAAAGGGATCGATGTCTTCGCCTGGAGCATGAGGGCAAAGCTGTATGTATATCCGCTTTATGTAAAGGGATTTGTTTTCTAGTAAAGTTCTTCTAATAGAACTAAACTAGAATCAACGTCTCTTTTTGCATTCATTTCATGCATTTGCATTACATTACCTCATATACATTAAAGTCCACCAAAAGAGCCTAACTAATTAAAATTATTTCAGTTAATCTAGAAACCAATAATAACCTACCAACGAAACACCGTTACGGTACCCGAGCAAAAACAAAAGACATGGACCAAAGATTGGAAAAACTTAAACAATTCCAAAAGGAGATGCAAGACCAACTGTAGGCACAGATGCAAGAGCAGTTAGCTAAAATTCAGCAAGACATGACGAAAAAGATGTTAAAATCTCAAAGAAATATGATGGCTCAGTTGACCCAATTACTAATTGGAGGAGTAGATAAGGGAAAGGGCCCTATAGCCAATTTTGGCGACGATATTGAGTAGTCGCTGTATCCTCCGGGTTTTACTCTACCAAATGTATAGACCCAAGCTAAAATGTACCCAAGGAGACCATCTGTCACAATTAAGACTCAACAATTTCAGGCTGGTGCTTCGATGCCAATGATCTTTCAAGCTGGATCAGGTTCAAACCCAGGAGATAGCCCAGCTAATCCTGTTATACCCGATTTTGATGAAGTGGCAAGAAAGGAAAAAGCAAAGGCAGAATTGCCAAAACAGCTAGAAGATAGGTGTAAATGGCTGAAGGAAAAATGCAAAGTAATGGAAAGCGCTGATAGTTGTCATGGAATCGACGCTAAAGATCTGAGATTAGTTCCAGACTTAGTACTTCCTTACAAGTTCAAAATGCCAAATTTTGAAAAATACAATGGGACTAGTTGCCCTGAGGCTCACATCACCATGTTTTGTAGGCGGATGACTGGATACGTTAACAATGATCAGTTGCTAATACACTGCTTTTAAGATAGCCTGGTGGGGGCAGCATCCAAATGGTACAACCAATTGAGTCGTACCAAGATTGGTTCATAGAGGGACCTAGCACAAGCATTCATGAAGTAGTACAATCATGTATCTAATATGATTCCTGATAAAATTACTCTGCAAAACATGGAGAGGAAACAAAATGAAAGTTTTAGGCAATATGCACTGAGATGGAAGGAAGTTGCTGTCCAAGTTCAGCCACCACTCCTAGAGAAAGAAACGACGATGCTCTTTATCAACACACTAAAAACCCCGTTCATCATACACATGTTAGGGAGCGCCACAAAATTTTTTTCAGATATAATTATGAATGGCGAGATGATTGAGAATGCCATAAAGAGTGGGAAGATCGATGCTGGAGAAAATAACAAAAGGTCACCTTCGAAGAAAAAGGAAAATGAGGTGAACAACACAAGTACATATAATAAGGGTTACTCTAAATCGATAAAGGTGGTTGCTATTCAACAAGGTTCATCAAGACAAGAATTTGGCACAAGGCAAAACACTGAGAAACTCCAATTTACACCAATCCTAATGTCATATAGGGAGCTCTATCAGAATTTATTTGATGCACACATTGTTTCCCCTTTCTACTTAAAACCCTTACAACCTCCGTATCCTAAATGATATGATGCGAATGCACAATGTGACTGCCATGCGGGAATTACTGGGCATTCTATAGAAAATTGCACTGCCTTTAAAAAGTCGGTCGAAAGGTTTATCAATATGGGCATTGTCAAATTCGATGATTCATCCAGTACAAAAAATCTACTACCCAATAATATTAATAATGGGGTGAACGCAATGTATGAATAAATGTTGGGAAACGTTCACATCATTGTCATATATGAAGAAGCAACTGAATGAGGGACCTTGTTAGATATCTGCCCTTATGAACCTAGGAGCGTGCTAAACAATTGGAGTGCAGAAGAAATCCCTGTAGTTTTTAGAGCTTACCTAGAGTAATATTCAGAACACACTTGTTGCTTAAAAGTGATAAGAATCCTTCTATGAAATAGGCTCATGTCTGAACATCTTTATTTCAATGAAATACATCTTTGCATTCATTTTGAGCAAATATTCTTTCATTCTTTCCATAGGAGTAATTATTCTTTCATTCTTTTGGAGATTTTTTTCCAAATCATTATTTCATTTCATTCATAATCATACTGTACAGACAATTATTCTTAAATTTGTACATTCTTTGTATATTCTTTGGTACCTACAATAGGTTCTTGGATATCAACGACATGAGTGACGCTGCTACAAACTCAGAATTTCCTTTTGAACAAGACATGTGTTTAAAAAGATCTCATGACTTTGAAGATGATGTAGATTGTGGCTTATCTCCAGACTTGTTGGGGATTGTAGAATAAGAGGAGAAACAAATCCTATCTCACAAGGAATCAATGGAAATTGTGAGCTTGGAAGAGGGAAAAGAGGTGAAGATTGAAACTAACATTACCCCAAAGACGAAGTAAGACCTCGTTGAATTACTCCAAGAATTCAAAGATATCTTTGCATGGTTATACCAAGATATGCTCGGGTTGAGCACAGACATTGTAGTACACCGTCTTCCTATGAAAGAGGATTGCAAGCCAGTTCAGCAGAAACTCCGGATGATGAGGCCTAATATTGTGCTAAAAATAAAAGAAGAAGTCAAAAAGTAGTTTGATGTTGGGTTCTTACAAGCGGTCAAATATTCAGAATGGGTAGCCAACATCATCCCAGTCCCTAAAAAAGATGGGAAAGTACGCATGTGTGTAGATTACAGGGACTTGAACAAGGCCAGCCCAAAAGACAATTTCCCATTGCCTCACATTGACACTTTGGTGGATAATACAACAGGCTACTCACTATTTTCCTTCATGGACGGCTTCTATGGATACAATTAGATAAAGATGCACCCTGAAGATATGGGAAAGATCACATTCGTGACCCTGTGGGGAACATTTTGCTATAAAGTGATGTCATTTGGATTAAAGAATATGGGAGCAATGTATCAAAGAGCCATGGTAACCTTGTTCCATGACATGATTCACAAGAAAATTGAGGTTTATGTCGGTGATATGATTGCAAAATCCTGAACAAAAAAGGAACATGTACAAGTCCTGAGAAAATTATTCTTAAGATTGAGGAAGTTCCAACTCAAGCTCAATCCAGCAAAATACACTTTCAGAGCTAGGTCAGGAAAGCTGTTAGGATTCATAGTCAGTGAAAAAGGAATTGAGATTGATCCAGATGAAGTCAAGGTGATACGAGAATTACCTCCACCACACACCTCTTCACATTATGACTTCTCCATAGCCTTTCTCCATGTGAGGCATGGATGTCACTGGACCAATATCGCCGAAGGCTTCTAATGGGCATCACTTCATCTTTGTGGTCATTGATTGCTTTACTAAGTGGGTGGAAGCTGCTTCATATGCTAACGTCACAAAGTCGGCAGTCGACAAATTCTTGAAAAAGGAGATCATATGTTGGTATGGAATGCCAGAAAGAATCATATCTGATAATGCGTTGAATTCGAACAACAGCATAATAGCGGAGGTCTGTAGTCAATTCAAGATCAGACACCATAACTCGTTGCCATATCACCCCAAAATGAAGGGCAGTAGAGGACAAAAAAATAAAAAATAAAAAACAAAAAATAAAAAATAAAAACACAAAAAACACAAAAAACACAAAAAAACACAAAATAAAAACAAAATAAAAACAAAATAAAAAAAGAACAAAAAAAAGAAACAAAAACTTCTACCGAAGCAACGCCTTTCTCTTTGGCTTATCACGGTTTTTCCATTGAAGTCAAGATTCCTTCTCTTCGAGTTTTGTCAGAACTAAAATTAGATGAAGTAGAATGAATCCGGTTGAACTTGATTGAAAGAAAGAGGCTGAGGGCTATCCGTCAAAGTTAGATGTACAAAAAACGAACAATGCGAGCCTACAACAAAAAGGTTTGTCCCAAAGAATTCCATGAGGGAGACTTGGTGTTGAAAAAGATCATTCCCCTACAAAATGATTTTAGAAAGAGGTGGATGCCAAATTGGGAAGAGCCTTATGTTGTAAAGAGCCTTTTCAAGAGGGGCATTGATTTTGAGTGAGATGGATGGTAAAAACCTACCAAATCCTATAAACTCAGATTCAGTCAAGAAATACTTCACCTAAAGAAGAAGAAAGCACCAAGGTGAAAACTCGCAAAGGGAGCTTTGAGTCCTAAAAAAGAGACCAAGGTGAAAACCCGCAAAGGGCGCCTTGAGTCCTAAAAAAAAGACCAAAGTGAAAACCCGCAAATGGCACTTTGAATTAAAAAAAAAAGGAGAGGCCAAGTTGAAAACCCGCAAAGGGCGCCTTGAGACCAAAGGGGATTTGAGTTGAAACCCCAAAAAGGGCCGCTCAAATAGTGATCAAAATGGGGCATGCGGTGATCTTGCTATACCTGAATTAACAAGAAAGGGGTATGCGACATCTGGGGCATTGACAAAGTACTATAGATCTTCTAAACACATGTCAAAGACAAAACAGTTCTTAGAAGTTTGTACAGAGAAGTTCAAGCTGCGATATCTAGGGCATCTAGTCTTCATATTACTTATATTGGATTTGCTATTCTTGGAATACTTTATTCTTTTCAAGATACGTGTTCCCAATCAATTCCTTTTTTATATCATCCTTGATAATTTATTCATTTTGAGCTATGCTCCAAATTAATTTTACTCTTATCCAGTGTTATGATCTTTTGCAAGCATGTTGCATTGGAATAATGATTAATGAACTAACAATACTTTCACAAAGGAAGTTCTGCATATTACTCTAGAAGTTTCTAAATAATACATGAACCTGAAACAAGACTATTGTTTAGAATTCACCAAGTTTAAAGGTTGAAATATCTGAGAAGGAAAAGTCTAAATTAAGACTATCTCTTTAGATTTTGTTGTCAAAAGTATTAATTTAAAAAAATGACAAGATATCGTGTTGGTGATAAAGCTTCAATGAACAAGCAAGTAATGATCACCGAGTAATAGGAAGAGGTTTTTCTTGGAGAAGAAAATTCTACAATTGTGCATAAACATTTGTTATGACACCCTGGGAATGGTGTAGGAGACCAAAGAGATTCAAATCCTATATCCTTGAATTCCAGTAGGAGAGGATTGAGAAAGCCAGATCTTATACTCCTAAATTACAGTGGGAGTAAAATGGTTCAAATTTTATGTCCCAAAAGTACAGTGGCTTGAACCTTAAAGATTATAGTGGATTGAACCTTGAAGATTATAGTGGATTGAACCTTGAAGATTATAGTGGGGGCAATCTGATTATGTAAAATATGAGTGTTTCTGTGGAAATACCAGCCGAACAAGATGGCATTCTGACGTGTCGATGATAGAGCCTTAATGAATAACGAGCAATAATAACTCAAACATTAAAAGATCATTTTCATGACATTCTGCATTCATTCATACACATCTAGTTAGGAGATTTTGATTTCATTCCAATCATAACATCCTAATCACTAGGCATGAATAGGCCTATGAAATGGATTTTACAAGTCATGTTCCCCAGAGAACAGATCAGTGAAACCACAAATCCTATACCGCTGAAGTTACAGTGGGAAGGATTAAAGTTATTATGGCGAATCTTTTTTCCTGGGCGTTGTAGTGGAACAGATTAAAGCTGAGGACAGCGAATCTTATTTCCCAGGCATTGCAGTGGAACAGATTAAAGCTGAAGGCAGCGAATCTTATTTCCTTAGCATTGCAATGGAATAAATTAAAGTTGAAGGCAGCGAATCTTATTTCCCTGGCATTGAAGTAGATTAAAGCTAAAGGCAGCAAATCTTTTTCCCTTGGCAATGTAGTGGAATAGATTAAAGCTGAAGGCAGCAAATCTTTTTTCCTTGGCAATGCAGTGGAACAGATTAAGGTTGAAGGTAGTGAATCTTTTTTCCCTGGCATTCCAGTAGATTAAAGCTCAAGGCAGCGAATCTTATTTCCTTGGCATTGTAATAGAACAGATTAAAGCAAAAGGCAATGAATCTTATTTCCCTAGCGTTGCAGTAAATTAAAGCTGAAGGCAGTGAATCTTATTTTGTTGGCGTTGCAATGGAACAGATTAAAGCTGAAGGCAGCAAATCTTATTTCCCTAGCGTTGTAGTAGATTAAAGCTGAAGGCAGTGAATCTTTTTTCCCAGGCGATGCAGTGGAATAGATTAAAGTTGAGGGCAGCGAATCTCTTTTCCCTGGCGTTGTAGTAAATTAAGGCTGAAAGCAATAAATCTTATTTCCCTGGCGTTACAATAGATTAAAGATGAAGGCAACGAATCTTATTTGCTTGGCGTTACAGTGGAACAGATTAAAGCTGAAAGCAACGAATCTTATTTCCCTGGTGTTGAAGTAGATTAAAGCTGAAAGCAGCGAATCTTATTTCCTTAGCATTGCAGTGGAACAGATTAAAGCTGAAGGCGGTGAATCTTTTTCCTAAGCATTGCAGTGGAATAGATTAAAGCTGAGGGTAGTGAATCTTTTTTCCCTGGCATTGCAATAGATTAAGGCTGGAGGCAGTGAATCTTATTTCCCTAACGTTGCAGTGGAACAAATTAAAGCTGAAGGCAGCGAATCTTATTTCCCTAGCGTTGCAGTGGACCAGATTAAAGCTGAAGGCAACAAATCTTTTTTCCCTGGGGTTGCAGTGGAACAGATTAAAGCTGAAGGCAGCGAATCTGATTTCCCTGGCGTTGCAGTGGAATAGATTAAAGCTGAAGGCAACGAATCTTTTCTCCCTAGCATTGCAATGGAACAGATCAAAGCTACGAATTATGGCGAATCTTATCTTCCTGAAGTTGCAATGGAGCAAATTGAAGCCACCAGCCTTATCCCCCTAAAGTTGCAGTGGATCAGACTGAAGACAGCGAATCTTATTTTTCTGGCATTGCAGTGGAACAGATTAAAGCTGAAGGCAACAAATCTTATTTCTCTGGCATTGCAGCGGAACAAATTAAAGCTAAAATTTATGGCGGATCTTATCTTCCTGAAGTTGCAGTAAATTAAGGCTGAAGGCAGCGAATCTTATTTCCCTAGCGTTGCAGTGGACTAGATTAAAGCTGTAGGTAGTGAATCTTTTTTTCCTGGCATTGTAGTGGAATAGATTAAAGCTGAAGGCAGCGAATCTTATTTCCCTGGCGTTGCAGTGGAACAGATTAAAGCTACAAATTTGGCGGATCTTATCTTCCTGAAGTTGCAGTGGAGTAGATTGAAGCTACCAGCCTTATCTCCTTGAAGTTACACTGGAGCAGACTAAAGATAACGAATCTTATTTCTCTAGTGTTGCAGTGAAACAGATTAAAGCTGAAGGCAGCGAATCTTATTTCCCTAGCGTTGCAGCGGAAGAAATTAAAGATACAATTTATGGCGAATCTTATCTTCCTGAAGTTGCAGTGAAGCAGATTGAAGCCACCAATCCTATCTCCCTGAAGTTGTAGTGGAGAGGATTAAAATGAAAAATCCTATACCTTTGAAGTTGTAGTGGTCGTGGTAGAGTAGATTAAAGGTACGAGTTGAATCTAAAGTTGCAATAGAGTGGATCGAAGCAACAAGACGCAGTGGGTTGGAATTAGGCTACTTGCAGAAGAGAAGCACCAAGAGAGGCAAAGAGGGGTTACACGATAATGAGCAAAGAGGGGCGGCTGTAAACGGCCCATTTTGCCCGGGGCCCAAAACCAGAAATTACAACTAAATAATAAATCAATAAAAAAGAAAATAGCAGTCCAATAATAGTCCATTTACATTGGCCCAAAACAATACAGCCCAAATGGCCTAATTACAGAAACCGAAACCCATATTAAAAAAAACCCTAGCCTAGGTAGGAACAAACTCAGCCGCCGCACGCCCCAACAGCAGCCACCAGCCACTGCCCTCACCCACGCGCCTCCAGTTGGCCGAACCTGCAACAAACAGAAACAAACAGCAACAACAAATGCGAATAATAGCAAAGGGCGACATTCTAGAAAAAAAGAATAGTAGAAAAAAATAGCAAAAAATATAAAAGTAAAAATAAATAAATATTTTTTTGTATTTTCATTTGGCTATATAAAGCTGATTTTTGCACCCGTAAACGGATTGACGAATAAAAAAATAGAGGAAATTAATAAAAAATGAGAGAGCAAATCAGCAAAGGTTTCTTTCTTTTCTTATTTTTCTTTTTGTTTTTCTCTTCGAAATTGCTTATACATATATAAAGATTTTTGGTTTTTATTTTTTTATATATGTATTAAAATAGAGTAAAAAAACTAACTTGGGAGGGGTTTAACTGTTGCGCACGGCGGTCATTGGCGGCGAAAGACAGCGGTCCGATGAGTGGACCTGCGGTCTGAGAAGGATGCCTAGCAGAGAAAAGAACCCTCCCCCTTTTGTTTTTTTAAACAAAACAACAAAAATGAAGGTTTTAAAACAAATTCTATTTTATAAGTCCTTGGAACGACGTTGATTGGGGCTTGTTTCGGTGGCCTCAAAACGGCGCCGTTTTGGCAATGACCCATGCATTGACTCGACCTGATCCTAGGATCCGCACGTTTTTAATGGAGGGGCTAATTGCGCTTTTAACCCTTCCACTTTTTTATTCTTTTGTAATCAAGTCTTTCTTATCTTTAATTTGTACCCCATAATTTCTTTCGATTTCAATTAGGTCCATAATTGAATGACGTCGTTTTGGATGGCAAGGATTAATTTCCCTTTTGGTCCCGCTCTGTTATTTGAGCGTTCAATGTGGTCCTTTTCTTTTTATTTATTTTAGATTTGCCCCTAAATTTCTGTTTTAAATTCAAGTTAGTCCTTTTTGTTATTTTTGCTATTAAATTAATTAATTTTAATTATCATTATTATTATTTTTATTGCTACCACTATTATTATTATATTATTAAATTGATGTATTTAATATTAAATGTTTATGCCTATTTTTTTACTTTTTTAAATAGACTCTATTTATTTTTTATTTTTTTATTTTTTTATTACTATTTTCATTATGATTATTTTATTCATTAAATTTATTTTATATCCTTTTATATATGCTTTCAAATAGTAGATTATTTATTTTGTCATTTTCACTACTATTATCATTATTATTATGATTATTATTACTCTTGATTATATTTACTATTATTATTCGTTTATTAATGTATTTTTATTATAATTTTTTATTGTATTATTGTTATAATCATTATTTTATTACCTTTCAGCTATTGTACATAGTATTTATTTATTTATTTACTAGTAGCTTTTATTTTTGTTATTATTTTTCTTTTCTTTTATTTGTTTGTTTATTTATTTATTTATTTATTTTTACCTATTATTTTATATAGATTGTTTGTTTTAGCTTTTATTTTATTGTATTTTATTTTTGCCTTTATTATTGTTATTTATATTATTGCCCTCATTCTTTTCTATTATGCATATTGGCACTATAATTCATTTTCCGTTTTACTACGATCGTATTACATTTTATCCTATGCATTAATTTTTTTTTTGAAATAAGCAAATACTCCACGTTTTAAGGTTCGAAAGAAATCGTGCCTTAACTTACTGGATTTTGATTTTTCTCATCAAATCTAAAGGCCCTATTATTTTCTTTTTAAAATCAAAGCATAAAAATTAAATAAAAACTTTTTTCGAGGATCCAAAATGTCGTATCCTAACTCATTAGGTATGACCTTTTACTTTTTCGAAATAGGTGGGTCTTAGCATCCATTTTAACTTAAGTTTTTATTTAAACAAAGAGTATCGTATTTTAAAAATCTTTTCAAATTTTTGATATTAAGATCTTAATCAACCAATTTGGTTCCAATTTTGGGAGTTACGAGGGTGCTAATCCTTCCTCGTGCGTAACCTACTTTCGAACCCGTTTCCTCGAATTTCATAGGCCAAAGTCATCGTTTTAATAAATTAAAATGTTTTAATATCAAGGTGACCCAATCACGCTTCAAAAAAAAAGGATTGGTGCCGACTCCCATTTTTTCATTTTTCAAAATCCAAGTCGACCCGTTTTCGAAAAAATGGTTTCGACACACTTGATTTGTGGAACTCAATCAACTCTTTTTTGATTTTGTGATTCAATTAAATACAATTCAGGCTTCTCTTAAACCTTCTTATCTTGATTTACCTTTAATGTTCATCTTTTATATCTAGTTTATTATGTTTTTGAGATCCATGAGGAACTAATTCTCTTGTGGGGGATTAGTGAGTGGAGGTATGACTAATTGACTGTTGTGCAAGGTTTTCTTAGCGGATCAACTGTTTAGAAAAGGAAGAATCTAAACCCTAGGCTAGACAAGTTTAGGAAGTCTTTTAGGTGGGAATTAACCCAAAATTGGTATGGCCTATCTATGAACACCTTATCCCTGAACCGGTTTGAACTATGAGGTGAAGAGATAAGTAGTTCTTGCTAAGTCATTATTCTAGTGGAAGATCGAGAGATCTTGCTAGGGTAATAACTAGTTGATTGAACAGGAAACCCGAATCAACAGTTAGTTATGATTACCTAAGCGAGCTAATCACTCCTGCTCAGATCTGATTAAGTAGTTCTTATTTTATTGCTTTTGTTATAACAAAACTCTTTCTTTATGTTCAGTCATAATATAATTTATTTAAAGCACTAGTTAACTCTATTTTTGTTTAGGTTAGAATTAATTTAGTGCTTGCCTCTAGTGTTCTACTTCGTTGTAACTATATTACAACCTGACCCGTATACTTGTGGATACCACTTTTTTTACATATTTTGTGTAGGATTTCTACTTTGGACTTTGGTATATCCCGTGGCAATCACTTGGAGATTACGTTCTTTGGCTATTATTGGCAGAATAGTAGTACAACTCGACTTCTCATTCTGTCATTCAGACCACTCCATATGAAGCCATGTATTGTCGGCCACCTCCTCAACAGCTCCATTACTTGATTGGCTCTTCTAAATTTGACAATATGGATCATAGCTTACAACGAAGAGAAACTACTCGATAATTACTCATGTACCATCTTCAGCGTGCCCAAGATCGTATGAAGCACTACCCAGATAAGAAAAAAGTGAAAGAAGTTTTCTTGAGTGTGATTGGGTATATTTAAAGCTTCAACCCTATAGGCAACATTCCTTAAGGAAAATAAAAAATCAAAAGCTCTCCCCTAGATTCTTTTGGACCATTTTTTATCAAGGCTAAGGTGGGACACGTTGCTTATACCTTGCAGCTACCTGAGGGATCGAAGATCCACCCTACTTTTCATGTTTTGTAACTCAAACGTCATGTGGGTCGTCAACCTAGTGCTGCCACTTTACCACCTACTAGTCCTAAAGGAATGCTGTTGAGGGAGTTTTCTCAAATTTTAGATCATCGGATTTCCAAGAAGGGTCACCATGTAGTGACTGAGGTTTTGGTTGAATGGGCTAATTCCTTTCTAGAGAATGCAACATGGGAAGTCTTGTCTAACTTTAAGCAAATCTATTCCTCTTTTGATCATTGAGGTCAAGGATTTTCGATGAGGGGAGTATTTGTTAAGGGTGCTTTAATAAGTTTTAAATTTCTGTTATTTTGTTATGTTTTGGGAAAATGTTTTGCGCAGCGTTTTATGGAAAAAAAGGGTTTTAATGAAACAAATCATTTTGATTTGTCTTTGTTAAATGATGTGTTTTGTTTCAGTTGTAACTACTTTTGCTTTCTTTCCATGTGGCAATCCTTCTTCTTTATTATAATCAAATCGAGGAAAAAAGGAAGGCATGTTTTTGGATATTGATAAATCAGTGAAAATTTTCTCCTCTTTCTCTGCTCTTTCTTTCTTTTTTCTATTCTATTGGGTTTCTTAGAAATAATCTCCTAACAACTTGTAGTCGATTATTTCGATTAAAAAAAGAAATAAATACATTTTTTGGTAAATTATAAAAAAACTTCTTAAGTTTTGTTTAAAATTATGTTTTCTTAGAATTAAGAAATACCAAAATTTCTAAGTTAAATCATTATTAAAATTTGATCTCTCAATTAAATGCTAAAATTTCTAATGAAATGTCAAACTTTTTAGAGTATTTGCTTAGAAATTTTGATATAAATCTCTATAGAAAATTTGGATTTTGCTTATAAATTTTAGCATAGATTGAGAGACCAAATTTTGGCATGCCAAAATTGATAGGATTTTTTTTGTTTCACCATTTTGCTTGTAATTTTTCAAACATATTAGTTAAAGAAAATTTCATAGTTAAATTATTATGTCTCTGTATGCTTGTTTTCAATGGTTTTTGCATGAAAAGTAAACTGAATAAACAAACATTAGCTCATTTATTACCTAAGATTTAACTAATATTAAGTTGAATAATAGGGAAAGGATTATGATGTGGGAAGATAACTAATATTAGTAGTAGTCTAACTAGTCATAGTCAAAAGAAACAAAATGAGCTATTGATTCATGCAACTATTATGTTATCTATTAAGTCCAACTAAGGAGATACCTTATCTTGGGTAATAGGGTAGTTGACTCCCAAAAAATGCAAACATAGGTGTGATTGTCTGACTTATAATATATCAGACAAGATTCAAGTTGAATTTACCTTGGATGCATTTATGACTTTATTCATTTGTGACGTTTGCAGTGTAACTTTCCCCAATCTTGAGTAAGTGGTTGACCACGTGTACTTGAATCACATGGTTTGACATATTAAAAGCCTATGTTCCATTGGTATTGAAGTCAAAAGCTGATATATTAGGTATATGACTTATGTATGACATAGCTTCACTTACAATAGTAGAATTCATAACTCAATTAAAGAGTAAATGATATCCTTTCACTGGTATTGCATGCATTATAAAAAAAAGAACATAATAATGGTCATTCATATGGGACAAATGATTATCATTACTATTTGTAAGTAGTGATTTTTTTCATTATGGAAGATGCAATGGTCACCATGAGATAAAATAGGATCAAATTAGATGAATAGATTCTAATCTAAAGTGATCAAGGATATCCTATGAGGGTAACACACTATTGACGAGGTCATTGGATAAAAACGTGAAATGTTAGTTGCTTTAGTAATGGTATATAATGAGGAGATTAGTCATGATACTTTTAGTTGATTGACTCCATGACTAAATAATTTGTGGTTAATAGATGAAAAGTTGGAACTTAATTACAAATTATTTAAGTCCTAGTTATATATGTTTGACCAGTCCCTCCGTTAACTCAACATAACTTTGCATAGATTGCAAATAAGAACCGTTATGATGAATTGTAACAGCCTATTTTTCAATGGTGTTGAAAATAGTGGGTTTGGGACCCTAATTCTGACGAGTGTATCCGTAAATATTATTTTTAATATTTATGAGTCAATTTTAAAGTTATATTGAAAATTGATCTAATAAATTTTGCTAATTGGTCAGTTAGTTAAAGTACAAGTGATTTGACCCTAAAGTTAGTGGTTTTGGAAAATGAAGTAACAGAATCGCATTTTTGAAAACTAAGCCTTTAAATATTTTATTAAATATTTATTGAGTTATTTTATAGGTGAATTGAATTTTGGATTAGTAATTTTGCCGATTAAGTGATTAATTAATGTAAAAGGGCTAAATCATAAAAACTGTAAAAGTTGATCACTATTGAATTTTAGCTTATAAAATGTTTAATTAATGAATATATAGGGATTTAAATGAGAATTAATCCAACTTTAAATCATAAAAACTGTAAACCATATTATTATTTATAATTATATTATTAGTCAATTACAAAACATAAAAAGAAAGAAAGTCACCATCATTTTTGTTTTTGGTGTCTTTCTCCACCGATTGAAACAAAAGAAAGTGAACTTCAAGTGAAGCTTTTGGCCATGCATGTTAAGGTATACAAAGTCCGTTTTTTTTTTTGTAAATTTTACATGTTTGAGATTGTTATAACTCGATTTAGCTAAATTGTACTTTCGATTCTGAAATTGCTAAAGTTTAAAAAAATTTGTCATTGTTTTTATTTGAAGTTTTTGATGTTAAATGATAGATTTGAAAGCTTGAAAATGATTAAGGACTAATTTGTAAAGTGATTTTTATTAGTTTTGAGTTTAGGAACTAAAATGAAAATATTTCAAAATTGACATGAAATTTATATGATTATCAAATTTAGAGGATTGTATAAGGATGAAATCGAAATTGGATTGAAAAAAGAAGCTTAAAATTGAAAGATATAATTATATCGATTTAAGGACTAAATTGAATTAAATGCAAAACTTCAGGAAAATCATGTAAAATGAAATTAAGTTGTCAAATGCCTTAAATAAGTATTTATAAGTTAATTAGAGGTGATAGTTTGAAATAAATTAACGTATAGATCAAAAATGGAACCAATTAGTAGATAATCGAGGAAAAGGGGAAAATTGCAAATTAGTCTCTAACACTTCATCTATTGTTTTTGTACTTGGCCAGTTCATATGGTATAATTAAGTATATTCATGTAATGTTTATGGTTGGATTGTAAACTTATAATAATTGACTGCATTTTAAATTGTTTACAATTTGATATAAAAAGGTGAAGAAAGGACTATATTGAAAAATATGAGAATTGTGATAAATATAGATAGATATGCAGTATTGGATGAATGTAAAATTTAGTATACGAGTGTATGATATATTCATGGTAATTTTATATTCTTAAAAGGCATATAGATATTGTTTGGACATCAAGTGGACTAAATTGATGATATGCGATTATATTTTGAATTGTGGTTGACATAGTAGAAAATGTGAGGAATGGGATGAATTGTAATAAATGATACTAATGTGTTAATGGAAACATGGAAATTTATACATTTTTACATACCCTTTTTAACTTAAAATCAAACAATTTCGATAAAATTCTTGTCGAAAAAATAATTAATTTTTACAAAATAATTAAAGTGCATTGAAAATATGAACATGTTGAATTTTAGTTAATTTTATAATTAATTTTGATGAATTTTGGTTATTTTCGACAGATTTGCACAAAGGGAGAAAAATGGCTCGGCAGACACTGCTAGAAGCACAAAACCGAGGAGCAATTTGAAGTATCGAGGCAAACTAAATTTCAGCCTAAGACGGTCCAAAATTATATGTATTAATTCATAATATAATTAATTTTAATTTATATCCAATTTAATTTGGGTTAATAAATTATTATTAATTAATTATGAAAAAGTGGTCCAGTTGACCTGAACCGAGTGAACCGAACCGATCAAGAAATGGACAGCCCAAAAACCGTCCCAAGAGCTGACCCAAATAAGCTTATTAGCTTATTATTTAATCTTGCAAAGAGGCCCTTGAAGACCTGTTCAAGTTTCATTCAAACCCCTCCACAATTGGTGGCTTTATAGATTTCCCCCAAGCCTAAATTAGCAAAGTTGAAACTATCAACCTTGCCACATGTGTGGCCAGCCAAGGGAGGGCTCTTTGGCTGATAATTTTACCTATTTTTAGCAGCCCTCCTCAGCTATAAAAACCCCCTTAGACTAGTCATTTTAGAAACACACCTCAAGCATTCACATATTTCCTCTCTTCTCTCCACTTTCTCTCTTCTTTCCATTCCAAAATTCCCTTGCTCTTTTGCCAATTTCTCCTCTTGGGAAAGGGGCATTCATAAGCTATTTGGAGCATCAATTAAGTGTTCATAGCAGCCTTGGTCGATAAGGACAACGGAGAAGGAAGAACGGAGCAACTAGTCAAGCCATGGGAAAACACCGGATTTGATTCTTGTTCCTTGTCTCTTTAATTTTTGTTTTTGTTATGCTGAACATATCTATGAATATTTATGTAGTTGGAATGGTTAATTTAATCAATTTAACTTAAATTTAATTCGTGTTAGTTTGATTGCATTTTGTTTGTTAAAATTATTAAAATTGTCTTTATATTGTTATAAGCCTCGGTAAGATGCTTGATTAAGTAAAATCATAACTAAGTTATTCTTGCATTACAATTGTTAGGTAACTAACGAATTAATTATTTAAACGGATTGAAATTGTAATTAATGGACACAGTACTTAATCAGTGCATGTTTAATCATCTAAGGTAGCTGAAAGTTAGATTAGCAACGGTATCTGACGATACATTTGCCTTGCATAACTTGCAAGATTATTATGATTAAATTGTTTCAAGGTAAGGATACTTTGTTACCTCACATAGTCTTTTATGTGCTTATTAAATCGAGTTAATTGTTTGAATTGACATAGGGATATGTACAAGAGATTATTTTGATTTAATAAGTATGTATGTGCAATAACATATTTGCCTATTAAGATTTGTTTAATCGGTTGAATTGACATAGGGATATAGTCAAGAGATAAATGGATTTTGGCAGGTGAGTACGTTCATAAGTTAGCAAATTACCGAGTTGCCGTGAACTTATTCGTAACAATATAAACATGAGTTTAATAATTCTAAGTTAAGAAATGTAATTAATCTAACACAATTATGTCATCTTGATTAAAATCGTATTTTGAAATCGTGCATTTGAGATTTATTTATTTAGTTTACTTAGTTTAAAATCTTAGTTTTTAATCACTCTCTTCAACAAAATATTTTTCTTCATCAAAGTGTTTTAAATAGCATTCATAAATAATTCTTTTCACAGTCCTTATGGGTACGATAACTCGACAGTTACTTGTCACTTTATTACTTATTGCGAGTGTGTACACTTGCACATTTTCGTCATTCCAAGTTTTTGGCGCCGTTGCCGGGGACTGTGTTTTAAAAAAAAGTCATTATTTGTCAAGTTGTTAGTTTTGCATTTTGGTTTATTTTTCTGTTCAAATTTTAACTTATTTAATTTTTCTGTGATTATTTCAGGTGTTTATGAGTATTGACCGAATCATCGATTTACTCCCTGTAGACCCTTAGATTGAATGAAGTTTTTGACAGCGGAGAAGACAAGCAAGTCAGAAAAAGATTAAAGAGATGAACTTCGAAAATCCAAATCAAGGAAACGGAGCAAACCTTGCTCAAAATCCTATCCTTATTGCTGATGATAGGGATAGAGCTTTGAGACAGTAAGCCGTGCTAGTATTTCATGATCTTAATCTGAGTATTAGGAGACCTGAAATTGAGGCACAACAGTTCGAGTTGAAGCCAATCATGTTCCAGATGCTTCAGACAGTGGGTCAATTCAGTGGAATGCCTACCGAAGATCCTCACCTACACTTAAGACTATTTATGGAGGTGTGTGATTCTTTCAAGTTAGCCGGAGTACTCGAAGATGCATTACGATTGAAGTTGTTCCCATATTCACTAAGGGATAGAGCTCAAGCTTGGTTGAACTCATTACCACCAAACTCAATTTCTACAGGGCAAGAGTAAGCAGAAAAATTCCTTATGAAGTATTTCCCGCCTAGCAAGAATGCTAAGTTGAGGAACGAGATCACTGCTTTCCAACAAATGGATGATGAGTCATTGTATGAGGCATGGGAAAGGTACAAAGAATTATTACTGAAGTGCCTTCATCACGGAATCCCACATTGCATAGAACTTGAGACATTTTATAATAGTCTCAATGCTCACACGAGGATGGTAGTGGACGCTTCTACTAATGGTGCTCTCCTTTCTAAGTCTTATAATAAGGCTTATGAAAACATTGAGAGGATTGCCAACAACAATTATCAATGGCCAACCAATCGAGCAGCGTCAGTAAGACGAGTCGCTGGAATACATGAACAAGTATCATCAATATCCTCAATGATAAAAAAAATCTTACTACTAATGGGTGTAATAGTTTTGCAGCACAACCACTAAATCAATTTGAAAATGTAGCCTGTGTTTATTATGGGTAAGGACATTTGTTCGAAGAATGTCCATCGAACCTAAAATTTGTGTATTACACGGGTAACCAAAACCAAAATTGAGGAAGTCAAGGGCTGCAACCCAATTTCTATAACCCATCACGGCGAAACCACCCGAATTTTTCCTGGAGTAACTAAGGGGCAGGAACCAGTAACAATTATGTCCAACCTAGTTCGACCCAACCACCTAGTTTTTCCCAACAAGCTTAGAAACCAACCCAAGCTGAACCATCCAATAAACTAGAGAATCTATTGAAGGCATACATAGCGAAAAATGATGCCTCTCTAAGGAATTTGGAGAATCAAGTGGGTCAGCTTGCAACTGAACTCAGAAACCGACCACAAGGTGCTTTACCTAGTGATATGGAGATTCCAAGGAATCCAAGGAAGGAGCATTATAAAGCGTTAACATTGAGGAGTGGAAAGACTTTAGAGCCCAATTCCATTGAAGTTGACAAGAAGCCAGCTGACGCTCAAGACTCAGAGGAAGTTCAACCGAGTGTTGAAATTCCAATTTCACCGAAAATTGAATCTACAAAATCCAACAAGGTAACTTCTGAACCAGCTAATTCTGATAAACTAATAACTCCGTTAGATGTAGAATTGCCACAGAAAAAAATCAACCAATTCCAGTAAAGAAACCTCCACCACCCTACCCTCAAAGACTTTAGAAGCAAAAGCAGGAAATTCAATTCAAGAAGTTCCTAGACATACTAAAGCAACTTCATATCAACATCCCATTAGTTGAAGCACTTGAACAAATGCCGACCTATGTCAAATTCATGAAGGATATCCTGTCTAAAAAATAAAGGTTTGGAGAATTTGAGACGATAGCCCTAACGAACGAATGAAATGCATATCTTCCAGACAAACTACCCCCAAAATTGAAGGATCCTGGATGTTTTACCATACCTTGCAATATTGGAGCAACATATTGTGGTAATGCACTATGTGACTTGGTTGCAAGTACCAACTTGATGCCCATGTCAGTATTTAGGAAGTTGGGGATAGGTGAATTTAGACCTACTACGATTACACTTCAATTAGTAGATCGATCCTTAGCACATCCAGAAGGAAAAATCGAGGACGTATTGGTAAGTGTAGACAAATTTATCTTTCTTGCTGACTTTGTTCTTCTAGACATTGAAGCAAACAAAGTGGTGTTAATCATATTAGGAATACCATTCTTAGCAATCGGAAGGACCCTTATTGATGTGCAGAAGGGTGAGCTTACTATGTGTGTTTAGGATTATCAGGTAACATTTAACGTTTTTAAGCCCATGCAATTTCCTGACACAATTGATGATTATTCTGCAGTGTTTGATTTAGAGGATTTAATCGTGGAGAAGGAACTCAATTATGTTCAAGACCCATTGGAACAAATTTTGACATCAGATCCTCCAAATGATGAAGAGGAGGATGAATACTTAGCTTTGTTAGAAGCTAATCAAAGGGGATTTAATCCACAATCCCGATGAGAAGTGCTCTTACGAAAATTTACAATGACCCCATTTATTTTTGTGTCTGAGTTTCTGGATTACGTATTTGAACCATGGAGCCCATTATCAAAAAAGGAGCGCAGCAATTCATTCAAAGACAATAATGATTGAGCAAAAGATTAGTCAAATTCAGAAGGATCTGCAAATAAATAAAAGGGCGATCTCGACTTTATTTTATTTATGTTCTTAGGTTATTTTAGGATAAAGTTAATTAGGAATTTTTGCATAATAAAAGAAGAGATGGAAATCATTAATAAAATTGAACAAGTTGCGAAGTATAAAGTGTGGCAATAGATATATACATGTCTAGGGTTGGATTTAGAAAGAGCTTGGTACTTAAGAAGTAAAATTGACTCACCTCCTCTTTTCTAGAATCCTACCTGGTATATAGTATCTATTCACTTTAAACAATGAGGACATTGTTCATTTTAAGTAGGGGGACCGAAAAATTCAAATTATTTCCACTCAAAATAAATAGTTCTTTTAATTATGTTTAGGATATATTTTGTTCAAAAATTTGAAAACCATAAAATTTTTAGTTCCTTAAGAAAGGTAGGCATGCATGAAAGTTTAAATCTCTAGAATTGACTTAGTAGTTTCTTGAGGCGAAATCCTAGGAAGCATGGAATGTTGAAAATGATTTAGGCAACTGATAGAGGGTCGCACGTGAACCAAGATCGAGTTGTCAAGTCACGGGAAATTCCAACGAGAGCTATAAACACTTGGGCTAAAACAGAAACAGAAAACAGAAAATTAACCTCAAAGATCAAGGAAACCAAAATGAGATAGAAAATAGAATCCTTGGGTGGCAAGAAATCTGTAAAATATGAATAAAGGTCGTTTCTTGATGCCAAAGAATGTTGCAAAACAGATCCTTGAAGCTTGGAATGGCTGGAAATGCAACAAGAACAATTAAACCAAGTTAATCAACAATTCGACACAAACAAAAATAATTAAAAAAGAATAAACAGCAAAAAGATGGATAAAGTCCTAAGAAGCCTTGAAATCAAGAAAGATTTCACAGCTCCCTTCAAACGGCTCTAATCTTCCCTCCAATGTAAAAACACGGCAAGAAGAAGGTTGAAGATGGCTCCCACAATCAAAAAGATTGTTAAAACTACTTCTAAAGAAAACTTAAGATAGAATTCTTGGAGAAACTCAAAGAGAGTTTTCTCTTCACAAAAAAAAATCTGAATTCAATATATCTTCCATAAGGGTGGCCAGCCAAGCCATATATATAGGCCCCCTAACTACTTTCTTATCCCTACTGGGAAAACTAAAAAAAACCCTAATTGTTGCCTTTCAAGGGAATTTCGTCCAAGGCCTTCAAATTGGCCTCTTGGACTGAATTCTTACATAGAAATTTATTCATAAAGTCTAAAAATTAAAACTAAGTATTTAAAGAATTAAAATTTTACAAATTGGGCCACTTTGACAATTTGGCTTGATTTTCAACTAAGTCTAATTTCAACTTCTTGGTTGGGCTTGGAACATCTTATTGGGTCGTATCTTCAAGAACTTGGGCTTGTAATCCGTTCTCTCCCGAAATTGGTTTGTTGATGCTCGTAACTGAGATCCAATGTGCCTTAGCTACAAGATTCAGTTTTTTAGACCAAGATTTCCAAGATTTGAAATCTTGATTTTCTTGATTCTTAAAATCGTTCAAAACAGCAAAATTGGACCAAGATTCGGTTTCTTGATTTTCTTGAAAACAAGAAAGTGAATCTTGATTTTCTTTTTCCTTTGTATACACATCTAAGGCCTTGCTAATGAAGTCTTGAACGGTTCCATTTAGTTTCATACATATTTGCCTAGCCTTTGACCTCGTTATTGGGTCTTGTGGTAATTTGAGTCCATCAAGTTCTTAAGCTTGAGTTGGGCCTTTGTGACTCGTATCATTCCCCCTTCCTCAAAAAGATTCATCCTCGAATCTAAAAATCAACGACTTGACCAATTCTAGACATCTTTTTTTTGGAATACCTGCAAAACAAACACTCAACACTCAAAAATTAACAAACCTCACCGTTAATCACTCAAAAAGGAAAATAAAATTCTCAAAGAGGTAGAATTCAATACCATTCCTATCAAGCATTACAATACTAGTGATATTTGTCTCACTAAAAATCTCATCCAACATTCTAGAACTAAGCATATTGAGATTAAATATCATTTCATTAGAGATCATGTCCAAAAAGAAAAAATAGTTCAAGAATAAGTAGACACCTTAAATCAATTAGCAGATATTTTTACAAAAATTTTAAACAAAGAAAGATTTTGAACACTTAGGGGTGAATTAGGTATTACAACCTTGCCTTAATTTTGTGTTCAAATGAATTTTAGCACTTTGTTATTTTAAATTTTTTTATGACTTACAATTGATTACAAAAGTATATATGCATGATTTATATGGCCCTTGTATGCAAGAAGTTAGGGTGAGTTTTCATATAGATAATTGTTCTATTTTGACTTCATTAGTCTAGCATGACTTTTTTTTATGTTGTTAAACATGCTAGAATGGACTAAAATTTTGTCAACTTGGTATTTTTTTTTTTTTGGTTTTTCATGAATCATATGTATCATGCTTACATTATTCATTTTCATGCATAAGAAACCATTAAGAATGATATTAGAGTCATTTTAGGACCCTTAGAACCTGTTTGGACCTAAAACTTTTGTTTTTACATTTTTTCTGCACTTGGAAAACAAAACAACAATTTGGTATAGATACCATTTAAAAAACTTCAATACTTTTAGAAAAATATTGATACTCATGAAAATATATCGATACCTCTGGGACTTTAAGGGCATTTGAATCGTGATTTCAAAACTAGTTTTGCCAAAAACCCTATTTTTCTCTTCACTTACCTGAATACCCCAAATTTCTTCCCCAAAGTTTCTTCAGATTTCTTTTTTTTTTCATCAAATCTTCCTTTACAAAACTTTCAAACACTATTGCCTCTAGATTTTTTCAACATTGATTGGAGACTTTTCCAATTTCAACACTTTTGAAGTAGAACTTGAAATCTTCGAACTTTTGATTTTATGAAATGTATGTTAAAATTTTGATTTTTGATGGTCTATTGGGTTGATTTGTACTATATTCTCTATATTTTGTTGCAGAAGGTTTCCTTTTCCTAGACTTTATCTTATATTTTTTTAACTAAAACCCTTGCACACCAACTGGTTGACAAATTTCCCAAAAGAATTTGTTTAGTATTTTAGTCAAACTTTAGTGTTTAATTATCTAATTATGGCTCCTAAGAAAAGACCAAGAACCGATGCATCATCCTCTCATCATCCTAGTGGTCTTAAATCATGCTTTAATGAATGCTTTCATACCAATGCTTTACGTGAATATTTTGATAGAAACTTTGCATCTAAAAGAGTTTGCAAGTCTAGTAATGTTGACATAGCCATGTCAGAGGGTATTAATTTTGTCTATATTTCTATTTTGCAAAATTGGGGTTGGATGGATTTTCTTAACTTTTCAATGTCGACTTATTATAATCTTATTCAAGCATTTTTATCAAATACCAAACTCGAACATCATAAGTTTGGTGACACCGTCATAGCCATCGCTTCTTTTTTAATGAACACCTCTATACGTCTTACCTTAGAAGATTTTGGAGATCATCATCTGAACTTAACCTTTATGATCGTGTCCTCCATTTGATCATAGCTTGGAACCTACACTCCATTAAGAAACATGCTAAGCTTCAGAACATTGATTATTGGTGGCTTGATTCTTTCCATACTAATAGGCGTCTTGACCTGGCCCTCGTCATGTTTAATGACATAACTAAGGCTATCGAGAGGGGGATGAATACAAATATCACCCTTCCTCATGACACTTATCTATATATCTCTTTAGAAGGTTAGTCATTAGCACTCATGGAGACACCCTTGTTACTTCTACCCAACCTATTAGTTATGGGGCCCTTCATCATGCGAGATATCACTTTGATGCCTCCTCTAGATGAAGACATTCAGGCATTTGAACATGTTTCTTCACCCAAACATGCTCCTCCTTCGGCTTCATACTCTTAAGGTGCTCAACCTTAATAAGAGATTAATGGTGTCATCCTCGCCGCTATCCATTCTTTGAGAAATGATGTTTGAGGACTTCGACACGAGGTTCGATCTCACAGAGATAAGGTTGACTCAAAGCTATCAACTTTAGAGATGCAAATGGCATCTCTCATTGCTCATTTCCCATCAAATCCTCCCTTCTCTCCTTGTGATGACGATTAGAGTAGATTTTTAAATATATATTTTCATATCATTATTCATCACATTTGCATTATTACTTTTGGTTCATTTCCTATGTCCACTACTTCTTTTTGCACCTTATTGTATATTAAGTATTATAAGATACTTTGGTTATTTTTTATGTTAGTTTCCACTTCCTAATGTTCATATATTTTTGAACTAACCATCTTTTTCTCCTCAAGCTTTAATTGTCTATTTTTATATAACAAAAAGGCTAAGAAGAAATGGTAAATTGAGGTAGATTTATTGATATTATGCTAATCTTATGCAATGCAAGTTATATGACTATTTTTCCTTTAAGTAAAAATGAATGTCAAATTTTGAAAATATATGGCAATTTTTATTTTGGCCTTAAATTCAAAATGACTTTTATTAAGGGGGAATAATATATTACAAAACAAATTTATCAAAGGTTTTGTTATATGAAAAACGGGGACATTTGTAAACTAAGCTTTATTTGAAAATATATTTTGATATAAAAAATTAAAGGTTTTTTAAATGAAAATTAAAATTAAAAAAAAAATTGACTAAATGGTTTTTCAAAAGAAGTCTAAAAGATAAATTTTCAATTCTTACTTAGAAAATTTGTGAATCATTCTCAAAATCAAGTTAAAATGATTTTAAATAAGTATAGATTCTTTCAACTAGACAAAATATTTTTAAAACGAGTAAGAATTGCTCCAGGCAAAAAAGAATCGATACCTTTTTGGCTAAGTATCAATAGTTTAAAATCATCCATACCTCTTAAAATAAACAATACTAAATTGGCATTCTGGTTCTCACAAATTCAATTACATATTGATTCGATATCGATACCTTTTGTTTGGTATTGATAAATTTTTCTTGGTATCAATATTTAAGCTCCAACTAACACTGGATTTAGCATTTATAACAAAAATTATCGATACATTTTTACTTGGTATCGATACTTGTTGTTGCAGGTGTATTAAATGCTTTGGTTTTTGACATCCCCAACGGCTCTACAACAACAACCTCAACGATTGGAAATCACTTAGGGGGCATAGATACCAGCTTCTAAAGATCCTACAACAACAAGAAAGCATATCCAAGCAAAAATAATCAATCAAGCAACCTTTGTGCCTAATACTTCCATAATTTTCTTGTACACACTTGTGAGATCTTACTCTCTTTTTTTTTGCTCAAGTGTGTCTTTATATATTTGTGCTTAATTGTCAAACATTTTGATCTTGTTAGGACTATTTCTTTGTTTGCTTCTTAGTAATTCTTTCAAAGGGTTTGTGTCTTAAGATTTCGGCACAAATCTTAAGGGAGTTGTAAGGTTAAACCTTGTCCTCAAAGGTCATACAAATTAGTGAATTTGGGAAAATCCTTAATTGTAGAAAGCTAAGGTAGTTGAGTAGGAAATTGGGTCCAAACCACTCTAAATTGTTGTGTTCATTGTTCTATCTTTTTTTTTAGCTTTCCTAAATTTTTTAAAAGTCAATTCATGCCCCGCTAGGCGATTTCAGTTTGATCAATCGAGCTAACAGTAGCAGATTTAACTAGTTTCCATACTTAAAGAGCTTGAATACAAACAATTTTGTTATGTTTTAATTAGTTTTTCTATTTTAGTTTTAATTCAATAAAAAATGTAAATTGAGTCATTTTATGACCTTAGGGGCTGAATAAGGCCTAAGGGTGAGCTAACGTACTTAGTGAGTGGGAGGACACCATTCAAAGGCATAAAAGCTCAAAATGGGTCACCGTGTTGCAACACAAAAGGTTCAATGTCACAACATAGGGAGAAAAATATAAGAATACCAATACTGCCTTTGGTGTCGCAACACAACCAAAGGATTTCGCGACACACCACTAAAGCCAAACTTTAACTAGAGTATACTTGCTTCTATGTCGCGACACAAGCATTGGGTGTCGGGACACTTGCCCTGTATGAGAAGAATTACGAGCGGGGGGCATTTTGGTCTGCATAATGAAAATTAACACAAAAACATTATCAAACCTAGGGCTAAGGACGACAACCAACCCTCACTCTGTAAATAAGCTCATTTAACACTTTTGAGGGACAATTTTCATAAGTTAAATTTTTCATTGTATTTTTAGTTTCAGCTTTATTTTCTCTAAGCTTAAGATTTATTTTTAGTTGTTTCCATTCGTGTTCTGCAAAGAACTTGATTTGTAGACTTGATCAAACTCTACTGGATTTCTACACTTTCATCAATAAAATATAATCAAGATTCTCTTAAACCTTATTCTTGATTTGTTAATTATGCTTATCTTATTTATCAAGTTTATTGTCTTTATGTATTCTAAGAGTAATTAATCCTCTTATAGGGGATTAGTTAGTGGAATTGTGATTAATTAATTATTATATAGGGTTTTCTCAACAGATCAACTATTTGGGAAATGAAGAATTAAATCCTATGATTGACAACCTAAGATGTAATTTTGGTGGGAATTAACCATAAATTGGTATGACCTATCCGTGAACATGATCTGTCGTAATTCAATGTAGTAGATTTAACTAGTTTCCGCACTTTAGAAGCTTGAAATTAAGCATTATCAATAGGATTTAATTATGTTTTAGTAAGTTCTGTTAAATTCAATAAAAATGTGCAAATTGAGTCTTTTATTGACCTTAGGGGCCGAATGAGGCCTAAGGGTGAGATAATGAACTTTATAAGTGTGCAGAAGACTGTTAGACGGCATATTAAACAAATACTAGTCACTATATTGCAACACAAAATGCTCAATGTCACAACATAGGGAACAAAATGGATAAATTATGAAACTGCCTTCGATATTGTGACACGGCCTAAGGATGTCACGACATACGCTTAAATATATACCAAGAGGAGGATACTGACTCCTACGTTTCGACACAGTTCCTGGTGTGTCGTGACGTTAAGTTTGGACAACAATTAACATGAGCTAGGGGTGTTTTGGTCTACACAATCAAACTTAAAGCTTGGGAATGTCAACTAACCTTGGGTTAAGGATGACGACCACCTGAGATTTATAAATAAGCTCTTTTGTCACATGTAAACGACACCAATTGCATAGTTTAGAATTTCACTTTTAAATTTCAGTTTAGTTTTATTTCTTCTTAGGTTTTAGGTTTATTTTCAATTTGTTCTTATTTTATCTCGAGAGATCTAGTTTGTGGAGATACTAAAACTCTATGGATTCATTTCATCTTTAATACAAATCAAGTGTTTTCTTAAACTGTAAACTTCAATTTATTTATCATTTTTTTACATAAATTCCATATTTTTTAATGAAAACCATGATGGACTAATCCTTCTATAGGAAATTAGCGAGTGGAGGTATGATCTATTAACTATTTTATAGGGTTACTTAATGGATCAGCTATTTAGGAAAGGAAGAACTTAAACCCTAGGCCTGATACCCCTAGGAAGTCATCAAGGTGAGAATTAACCCAAAATTCGTATGACCTATTTGTGAATACCTTTACCCCAAGTTGGTCTGAACTGTGAGCTCAGAAGATAAGTAGTCCTTGTCAACTCGTTATTTGAGTGGAAGATTAGAAGATCCTATTGAATAAAGACTAGTTGATTGACGAGGAAATCGAAGCGACAGTTAATGGGGATTACCGAAGTGAGCTAATTATCCATAATCAGATCTAATTTATTCTATATTTTGATCTCTTGAAATTTTATTTCCTTATGTTATTTTATTATCATAAAAACCTTAAAAAACCTCATTTTATTCTATCAATGTTCTCTAACTAAATCAAAGAACTAATTAGATCTTTTGGTGTTTAGGTTAAAATTGACCTAGTACTAGCCTTCCTTGGGTACGATCCTCAGAGTACTCACTCGCTCTGTTGTAACTATATTACAACTGGATCGCATACTTGCAGATACTGCCTCATTGATATATCTTTCACTGTAGTATTCACACTCTAAACGTTAGTACATCCAAACGTGGTCAAGTTGTTGGCGTCGTTGCCGGGGAGGCAACGTCACTATTTTGATTTTAATTTTTGCACCCAAAATTAATAATTAGGAAATTTTTAGGTTATAGATATTATCTTTAACTTATTTAACTAACTATATTCACTATTACTTATCTATTTTTCTCAAGAAACCCCTAGTGCTCATTCCAAAATAGAACTACAGCCATCATAGACTAAGGAAACCAGTCTATAGGAGAATGGACAATTTCAATTATATGTGGTTAGACGAAGACCTAGGTTATGATGTCGGTATTTACAAAGAATGAGTATATGTGGATTGAGAGATATAGGAGAACCAAAGATTCTTAATGCTTTAATTAAGCCAACTCCGAAGAAAGCTTTAACTCCTTCCCAAGATGATAATGACCACATTTGTATACCATCAGAAAGGCATCAAAAGGTGACAAGTCCAGAATTGAGCAAAGGAAAGGATGTCACTAAAGATGCTTATGGGAGGAAGGAACTCCTAAATTGTTATTCACTCAAGGAAACAGAAGAATATTGATATGTTGTAATTTGGTGTAGTAGATTAAACTAGTTTTCATACTTTAGGAGCTTCAAATTAAGCATTACCATTAGGATTTAATTATGTTTTAGTAAGTTTTTTTAAGTTCACTAAAATGTGCAAATTGAGTCTTTTATTGACCTTGGGCCGAATGAGGCCTAAGGGTGAGCTAACGAACTTTATAATTGTGCAGGAAACTGTTAGAAGGCATATTAAACAGATACTGGCTGCTATGTCACAACATAGGGAGCATAATGGAGAAATCACAAAACTACCTTCGTTTTCGCGACACAGACTAAGGGTTTCACGACATACCCTTGAAGATATCCCAAAAGGAGTATAATGATTCCTATGTTGCGACACAGGTCCTAGTGTGTCGCGACATCAACTCTGGACGAGAATTAAACACGAGTCAATGAGCATTTTGGTCTGCACTATCAAACTTAAAGTTCAAGAACATCAGCTAACCTAGGGTTAAGGACGACCACCACTTGAGATCTATAAATAGGATCCTTTGTCACATATAAAAGACAACATTCACTTAGCTTAGAATTAGTCTTTTAAATTTAGTTTAGTTCTCTATTTTCTTAGGTTAGATTTATTTCTATTTATTCTTTGTTCTATTTGGAGAGATCTAAATTATGGAGACAATAAAACCTTGTGGATTTGCGATCAATCTTAATGCAGTCAAGCTCCTTTGTAAACTATATATTGTCAATTTATTTAACATGATTTCTCTTTATATCGATGTTATTATTGTCTATGGAGACCATGAGGAACTAATCCCTCTATAGGGCATTAGCGAGTGGATGGATGATATGTTAACTATTTTGTAGGGATACTCAACGGATCTGCTCTTTGGGAAAGGAAGAATGTAAAACAAACCGTAGGCCTAACAACCTTGGGAACACATCAAGGTGGGATTTAACCCAAAATTGGTATGGCCCACTCTCAAACACCTTCACCCCAAACCGATCTGGACTGTGAGGTCGGAAGACAAGTAGTCCTTGTCGACTCGTTATTTGAGAGGAAGATCGGAAGATCCTGCTAGGATAGCGACTAGTTAATTGACGAGGAACCCGAAGTGACAATCGATGGGGATTACCGAGGCATGCTAATCATCACAATCAGATTCGATTATTTCTATTCTTCAATCTCTTGAATTTTATTTCTTTTATGTTAATTTATTTTATTATTCATAAAAACCATAAAAACTCCTTTTTACCTTTACGATCATACTATAACTGACTAAAATTACTAATTAGATCTTTCTGTGTTTAGGTTAAAATTGATCTACCACTCGCCTCCATTGGGTACGATCCACAAAGTACTCACCTACTTCATTGTAATTATATTACAACTGGACCTGTATAATTGCGGATACTACCTCATTTATATATTTTTTATTGCAGTATTCACACCTTGGGCGTTAATACGTTCGAAGGCGGTCAAGTTGTTGGTGCTGTTGTGGGGGAGGAAACGTCACTAGTTCATTTTAATTTTTGCACTTCAGAAGGAATAATTAGAAAATTTTAGGTTATAGATTCAATTTTACTTTGTTTATTGCTACTAATCTTCTCTCTCTGGGTTTAGTGTATGACTCGTAATAGGGGAACATCCATAGCAAGAGCCACAAACCTGGAAAGAATAATTCAAAGAATTTGCTGACAGCAACAGTAGCAGTAGCAACAGATGTAAGACCCACTACTACCTGTTGCAGGTAATGTACCACATGAGAATCCATTGTTTGGCGACATTGACGAAAAATCTCTAGGAAATCCACCAGCACCACCACCACTACCTGCAAACGTGCGCATGGCTCGTAACTATAGATCCTTAAGAGACTATGTATTACCAAGTCTTGAAATGGTTCAGGAGAGTATAACAAGGCTAGCTATTACAACAAATAATTTTGAGATTAAACTGACAATAATTCAATTGATCTAGAATAATCTGCAGTTCAAAGGCATAATGATTTCTTTAATTTTGTGATACCTTTGAGTACAACGGGGTCATCGATGACGCTATTCGTCTTCAGTTGTTTCCCTTTTATTTTATTGATAATGAATTTTCTTGGTTAGATTCACAGGCACCAAGGTCTATCACAACATGGGATGAGCTTGTTGGAAATTTTTTGCAAAATTTTTTTTCCTATTAGCAAAGCGGTTCAACTAAGAAGAGAGATTTTCTTATTTAGACAAATGGAAGGGGAAAGTTTCTATGAGATGTAGGAGCACTTCAAAATATTGATTTAAAAGTGCCCGCACCATGAATTCCTGGAGTGGATGCGATTGCAGGTGTTCTATAACGGGTTGGATGAAAATGCAAGATCATGACTAGATAGAGCAGTAAGAGGAGCCCTTATGAATATGACGTATGAGGACGAGTATGAAATCATTGAGAACATAGGGTTAAACTCCTACCAGTGGCTAATTGAATGATTTACATATAGCCAGAAAACCACTACGGTAAAGGCTGTCCAAGAGGATGAAAAGTATCAACAATTAGTGGATAGACTTAACCGTATCAAAGCTGCTAATAAATCATCTATGTATGGAGAAGATAAATCACTCTTTAACTTCATCAACAACGCTACTGAGGATGTGAACTATATTGGAAATAGGGGTGGAAATCTTTATTCAAATACCTACAATCCTGGCTGGAGAGATCACTCAAATCTAAGATGGGTAGGAAACCAAGGGAGAGGTAGTAGTTCGAATGAAGTAAAAAAATACCCATTATAAACCTCCTTATTTTCAGAAACCTCAGGAAAGGGTCACCCCAAGTGACCATACTGCATATGGTCAACGACTTGATAGTATTGAGAGAGAGATGCAGTTAATGAGAATAGACATAAAGTAAGTGGAGTCTGAATTCACCAACTCAACTAAAACATTGACTAAACTTGAGGATCAAATGAACTAATTAATGAGCATGATGGGTGACATCAAAAGACAATTTGGCATCGGACTCCCTAGCAATACAGGAAATAATCCCCGAAGGGAAGGCAAGGAGAATGTGAAAGAATTAGAACTCCTATTAGGCAAAGTACTAAGTAGTCCAGAAAATCCTACTCCAGAGGTAAATATGGAGAATGTCGACGATCCTCAAGAGAAATCTGTAGAAACTAAAAATGAACCAGAGCCAGAGGAGAAAATTGCACTGGTAATTGAAGAAGAAAGAGAAATCATTAAAGATGCTGCCATTACAAAGATCCCATTCCCTTTAAGACTGGAAGAAAAACAAATGTGGGACAAAGATGAATTTGCAAGTTTCTTAAACTTGTTCAAAACGTTAAATGTAAACCTGCCTTTAACCAAGTTAATTGAGAAAGTTCCTAAATACTCCAAGTTATTAAAGGAAATCATGTCTAGGTGTAGGAAAATTAAGGTAGGAGAACAAGTTGGTTTAAGTGCCTCTTGCAGTGTTATTTTTTCAAGACAAGTTTCCTAAAAATTGAAAGACCCGTGAAGTTTTACTATTCCCATAGAGATAGGGAGCATTCATTTTAGTACAGCTCTATTTGACCTAGGAGCTAGTATTAATTTAATACCTCTATTTATTTTTTGAAAAACTCAGGTTGGGGGATCTTAAAACCACTCAAATAACACTATAGTTGGCTAACAAGTCTTCGGTACATTCGAAAGGAGTACTAGAAGATGTGTTAGTCAAGGTGCGCAGCTTCATTCTCCCAGTAGATTTTATGGTTCTTGATTTTGAAAAAGATCGTGAGATACCGATCTTACTAGGTAGACCTTTTCTAGCCACTTCTAGGTTCACCATTGATCTAGAAAAGAAAGAATTAACTATGAAAATCAATAGTGAGACTAAAATATTTAAATATGGGTATCAACTGATCGAAGAGCACAGAAAGAGAAAGTTAGGCTAGTAGTGTAAAAATTTACTTGTCTCTAGCACTCTCAAGTGAAGGGATATACTTCCTTTTATGTATGAAGAAAGAATAAGTAGGTTTAAGGAAAGGGAAAAATGGACAGAAGTAGAATGGCAGGACGGACGATGGACTCATGTTGATAGAATGGAAGGATTGTCCAGTTGTGAATTAATGATACTGGCAGATGAGTCTGACAGTAAAACTAAGATTATTTGAATTGATGTTAAACTCTTGTAAATTATTGTATCTTTAGCTAACTATTTAGAATAGATTTTAATTTTCATTAACTTTGCATTTTTACAGAAATCGTGGCACTCTAGAAAAGGAAATTATGAGTAAAAACAGAGCCAGTGTCACAACACTAAGAGTAGTTTTTTAATAAAATTGTGAAAATCCTCTTGACATCTCGACACGGGCTTTGAGAGTCACAACGTCGAAGTTACTTTACTCACAAGTCCAAAATCCTAAAGTGTTTCGTGACAACAAACCCTAGTATCGTGACAATGATAAACTGCCAGGCATGTCACGGTACTAAACCTTTATGTCATGACATCGCTACAATTTTTTGCAGGAAACCCAACCCGACAATGTAACCTGGCGGCTTTAAAACACATTTTTTCTGACCTTTTAGAACATAAACCTCTAACTTTTAACCTAAAAACCTATTATTCCCTTTCTTAAACACATCTTAACCATTTATTTTCTAAACCTTGTCCAATTATCTTACATCTCTATAAACCCTAAACCCTCAATCTCCACTTCTTTAACATCTCCATACCTTAATTATACTAAGCACCACAAAGAATGAAAATACTCACAGAACAATAGATGTTGCACAAAATGAGGAATTCAAATGACTTCTACGAGGTTAAGGGTTCCTAATTTTATACTTTTTACTGTTCCATTGAAATTTTTGATATTTTTCTATTTTCCTCCGTCTTGTAATAATGCCTCTTAGAAAAGTTAGGCGAACTATTGAAGTGGAACCATCGATGAGTCAAAATCCCTTTAGTTTTCTAAATCCGAACATTGAAAAATATTTTAATGAAATGCAAGGAAAGACATCCATTCAAGAGAGGGTATTTGATCCATCCATGGTTCTTTGTAAGGAAATATGGCCTTTGGTTAGGTATCATAGGTGGGAGCGATTTTGGACAATCCTAAACGATAGTTATGTGCTCCCCGTTGTTCAAGAGATTTATGCATCCTTACGAGACTTAGAGTCTAGAAACACCGAAGGCCATATAGGGATATAGTACCTGTGCTATGGAAAGAAGTGCGACTAACCCCTCGAATTATTTGCCACTATTATTATGCTCCATACTATGAAAAAGATTTTATCGGTAAAACTAATTTAGAATATTTCTGGGACATAGATAAGGACAAGATTATAAACTCTTTAACTGAAGGAAGAGGCAAATGGAAATATTACCCGAGCACCAATATTCCTACAACCTTTCATCAAGCTATTATGTTTCCATAGGCTAAAATGTGAATTCAATTTGTATGCACGTGAAGAGTCCCTGCTTTAAAAGTTTCTAGTATCAATACCTTTCGAGCAGTATTGCTATATTCAATTTTGCAAAAAAAAAACAGCATGTACGTATTGGAAAATAGATCCAGCGAAACATGAAGAGATGCATTACTGCCGGGAAAGTGGGAATTTTCTTTCCCCATTTAGTGACAGCCTTATGCAAAAATACAAGTGTACCTATGACATCCACTGAGCAGCCTCTAAAACCCTCCCGAACTATTTTCAAGGACACCTTGTTCGAATAGTACATAGAGTTGCAGGCCAAACAAATAAAAGATTGGAACAAGCAACAACAAGTAGCGACAACTACACCAGCTTCATCACAGAGGTCAATAGAAGATGTTGGTGAGAGTATTCATCCAAAGCTATATTGGATGATACAATGGAAGCAAGAGTCAGGGCCTATTTTTCAAGAATTTGCTAAGCAAAGTAGCATCCCGGTCCCCAATTATACACCTGACATGTTTGGGCCAACAAATCTAGAACAAGAAGAAGAGGCACATGATAACAAAGAGGAATGAGAGGATAAGGAAAACAGTAAAAGTGAGGAGATGGATTTTGAGGAGGGAGACTGAAAATTTGTATTTTTTTTATTTTTAAAGACTTATATTAATTTTTGGATGATTCTAATTTAAACTTGGTAAGAATAGGGTTAATAATAGATTTTTAACTATATTGCATTTGGTTAAGTTTTCTATGTAGGAACCCAACATGAAGGAGACACAAACAATTCAAGCTTACATGATCAAAGAAGGAAACGCCTACCACTAGTAGTTGGAGCAACCATGCTCAATCGGGTAATTTCTTTCCTTTTCTTTTTATGGGTTGTACATTGAGGACAATGTGTTGACTAAAGTGTGGTGGGGAAACATAGAAAATTTGTTTTAAATTTTTACTTTTTTCTTTGATTTTTCCTGTCTTTTGTGTGTTTGAGCTTGTAGAAATACAAGTGATTGGTTAGGAGCATGTGCATAGGTTACTTGTGTTTACAAATAAATTCGGCATGATGATAGGTGATTTTAAATTTTTTATTATTAAGACTACTAAGTTCTATACATTACACCGTAGATAGGTATTAAATTCTATACATTACACCGTAGATAGGCATTAAATTTATGCATATTGAGATATTCAGGGATGACCTAAAGGCATTGTTTGGAACACATCTAGAGCCAAAAAACTGGCTTATTTTTATTTCACCTTTAATACCAATTTTTGAGCCTGCTGACACTTCTTGATGAACCCCATTACAAACCCCGAGCTTAAAAATGTTCATTTGTTTTTACCCTTTTTCTTTTTTCCTGCACTACACGACTATAGACATCTAGGCATGTGTATTGAGGGTTAAGTAGATGCATCAAGGCAGATTTTGAAAAAAAAAAGAGTGAAATAGGAAATATTGGTGTGATATGGGAACTATAGGTTAGCTTGAAAGTGCAAAGCAAAAGAAAATTCAAACGGAAAATCAATACGAGTAGAGAAAGTCTTGAAACAACGAAAAAAAGCATTCGTGAGTGAGATGAGTTGAAAAATAAAGTGACAAAGTCAAAAAAGAAAGAAAAACTCATTCCTTAGAGCATAGAAACTCGTAAGCTAGCCGTATTTACTATATTTGTAACCCCCAAAACCAGGCCAAAATGTTATGGACAAATCTCGAAGATCACATTGGCCATGACGATGGCATAGTAAAACGTTTAGAAAATTTTGCTTTAAAAATATTCTTTGCAAAACATGTTTGAATATTGTTTTAAGTAAAATCAAATTTAGTTGCTATCTTTAACTTTGGAAAACTCAAGTAATGTGAGAGTTTTAGGGAAAACATCGTAATTCAATTAAAACATCACAGCGGACAAATTTCTAAATCTAAAACTCATTTTTTGTTTTGAAAACATAAGTTAACTTACACAGATACCCTCAGCAGATACCATGTGTCCCAAAAATATTACTTCTCAGAGCCAAAACTCACATTTACTTAGCTTCACGTACAACTTTTTCTCAGGTAAGGTTTGTAGGACTAACCTTAAATGTTCCTCATGCTCCAACTCAAATTTGGTGTAGACCAAAATATCATTAATGAAGACCACTACAAACTGATCAAGATAAGGCTGAAAGATTTTGTTCATGAGGTCCATGAAAGTGGAGGGAACATTTGTAAGCCCGAAGGGCATCATTAGAAATTCATAGTGCCCATACTGAGTCTTCAAAGCAGTTTTGGAGATATCAATCTCTCTCACCTACAACTGATAGTAACATGACCTCATATTGATATTAGAGAAAACTATGGCACCCCTAAATTGTTCAAAAAGGTCATCGATCCTCTACAAAGGGTACTTATTATTCACAGACAATTTATTCACCTGACGATAATTGATACAAAGCCTCATCGATCCATCATTATTCATCATAAATAACATTGGAGCCCCTCACGGTGATACACTTGGCCTTATGAAACCATGAACAAGCAACTCTTTCAACTACACTTTGAGCTCTTTAAGAACTTTAGGTGCCATGTGAAAAGGTGCAATGGACACCAGTGTTATCCTAGGCAGCAATTTAATTCCAAACTCGACCTCACGCTCTGGAGGTAAATCAAGCAACTCTTTCGGAAAGACGTTTGGAAACTCTTTCACTATACGCATATTCTCTAATACTGCACCATTCACATTCATATCGAAGATATACGCTAGATAGACCTCACATCATTTACAAATCAGATTATCTGCTACCGAGGCAGATATCACATTTGATAAATAATTTTGACGCTCCTCAATCATAATTATGTCATTCCCAACTAGAGTCCTTAGGGTAACCCGTTTCGTATCACAATCAAGACTAACTTGATGCTCACTTAACCAATCCATGCCCAATATGAGATCCAATTCTCCAAAATGCAATTCCATTAGATTAATAGGAAATACCTCACCTTGGACTTTCAACGGACATCTCCCATATATCTTGTTCACATACACAAATTGTCTTAAGGGACTAAGGATAGTACATCACTTACGGTCTCTTCTACCTGAACTCCCAGTTTATCAGCCATCACACAAGACACATACGAATAGGTAGAACCATTATTAATTAATGTAAAGTATGGAATATCATTAGTGGTAAAATTACTTGCTATCACGTTTATTGAATCACGATCCTCTCTGGGTCTAACCGTATACACAAATGTTGGTTGCCTCGCATCTGCCTGACTAGCACTTTGACCCAGTGCTCGCTGCCTCTGCCCTGCGTTTCTGCATCTATTTTAACCCTGATCTCTCTAGGGTTATTGTCCAACTCTTTGGTTTGGGACTAGATTCTGTCCCGGTACTTGCATCTGTTCATTACGTTGTGGAAATCTCCAATCATATGATTCAGTGACCGCTCTTCAAACATGCACCCATGCTCTTCCAACAGTCACCTGAGTGCTTCTTTCCACAAATGGCACAGTTCTAAAGTCTTCCTATCGCTACAACAAAGTTCTGGCGAGGTTGATCATCTATGGCTCGCTTAACTAGAAGCGGAGCCTCCACATTAGGGTCTGATTCTCTCTTCACAGGGACACTAGCATGCTCCTTCCTTTCTCACTCTATGCGTCTGACTTCCTCACAGATTTTGGTTTTCTCCACCAAAGCTTCGAAAACCCTTTCTTGAAGTGAATCCACTTGCATCATCAGTTCGGATCTCAGCCCAAACTCAAATCGGGCACACTTATCCTGCTCAATCACAACCATACCCGGAGCATAACGACTAAGCCTCAGAAACTCAACCTTGTATTCAGTCACAGCCTCTACGTGCCTCATGCCCAGATATTTCTTCTTGAGGGAATCTAGAAAATACTCTCACGTCAGTCGATAGGCTTGAGTACCTCTCATAATGGCCTGCCACCAACGATAGGCCTCATCTCATAAAAGTGACATAGTCCCCTTAAGCTTCAACTCTGGTGTGCAATCCATATCATCTAAGATCCTCTATGTAGCCTCTAGCCAGTATTTAGCTATAGTGGCAGACCTCTCAATAACACCCCTAAACAACTCGACTCTACTGGAACAAAGCCTTTCAGCTATAGTACCATGACTATTGGCCCCAATCTGAGCACCCGCCACTCACTCTAACACTCGAAGCATGACCTACGCTATAGCCTCGTTCGCAAGCTCATGTTGACTCTCCTCAATAGTTGGTGCATGCTCAACATTTTTCGTTGGTCTCTTAGAGGTTCGCACTTGGGATGCAGATAACTCGATCTGGGTTCCCTAACCCTATTCTCTACAAGTTCTCATTCCAAGAGTTCTAACTCTGCGAGTACTCATTTTTAGTTTTATGAATTTTCTATTAATATAGGTAAGTTTTTTATGTTATCACTTGAATAATTTTAATCGAAGATTCATTTCAATTTACACTTGTCTCACTATCTACCATTTTCACTATATAGAGTTTTCACAGTCTATAGTTTTCAAATCTAAAGAACACTTACCTTAGATCGGCTTCGGGAGTCTCAAATTTTTTACAAAAATTTTAACATGTGGCGTGTTTTCCCAAAATACCCCTTTATAATGCATGTATTTTTTCGAAAATACTTTACCCATAGTTCAAGTATTGAACCAGGTTCTAATACAACTAAATGTAACCCTTCAAATCAGGCCTAAACATTACGACCCGATCTAAGCGATTACATGGGTCATAAATATGGCAGAAACATTTAGTTGAAGCACATTCGTTCATTTTTTAAAACACATGCTATTATTTCATTTAAAAACGATCAGGATAATTTCAAAAACTTGTTAAATATCCTTCATTATTTTTTGGAAATCAACTTATTTATTCTTTTAAATTCAGATTTATTGTGTTGCTCGCTCAGGGGTTTGCAATTGGGATGCAAATGAGTCGATTTGGGTTCCCTGACCCTGTTCTCCATGAGTTCTCATTCCTCAAGTTCTAACTTCAAGAGTACTCATTTTAAGTTTTATGAATTTTCTGTCAATAGAGGTAAGTTTTTATGTTATCACTTGAATAATTTTAATCAAAGATTCATTACACTTTACACCTGTCTCACTATCTATCATTTTCACTAAATAGAGTTTTCACAGTCTATAGTTTTCAAATCTAAAGAACACTTACCTCAAATCAGCTTCGGGAGTCTCGAATTTTTTTACAACAATTTTAACATGTGGCATGTTTTTCCCAAAATACCCCTTTATAATGCATGTAGGTTTTTTAAAATACTTTACCCATAGTTCAAGTATTGAACCCGACTCTAATACCACTAAATGTAATCCCTCAAACCAGGCCTAGACAGTACAACCCGATCTAAGCGATCACATGGGCCATAAATATGGCAAAAACATTTAGTTGAAGCACATTCGTTCATTTTTTAAAACACATACTATTATTTCACTTAAAAACGATCAGGATAACTTTGAAAACTTGTTAAAAATCCTTCATTATTATTTGGAAATCAACTTAGTTATTCTTTTAAATTTAGATTTATTGTAACCCCCTAAACTTGACCTAGACGTTATGACCGAATCTCGAAGATCACAATGGCCATATTGATGGCCCAGAAAATCATTTAGCTATTTTATCTTAAAAATTATCATTTCTAAATACATCCTTGTTGAGAAAACCAAATTTTGTTTGAAACTTTTATCTTCAGAAAACTCGAGTTTTGATAATTCTTTTTAGAAAGTGTCGTACTTCAATTAAAACATCGCAACAGATAATTTGTATATCTGAAACTCGTTTGTCATTTTCAAAACATAGATTTAATATATATCTCATAAAATGTAAATTTTGTGAGCAGATAGTGTTGAGTTTCGAAAACGAAGTATTGAATTTTGAAAACACCCCTGTTGGGCCTTGTTTGACTTAGTTATGAAAAATTCATCATAAATTGTCAATTTGACAATCTTTTAAATGATAATTTTAAAACCTAAATCATGCAGAAATATCCAAAATCACAATAATCCAAAGTCCAAAAGAAAATCTCAAGCAAAAGTCCACAGTAATATATTTTTCTGAAAATTACCGAAAGCACCTCCGTGAGTCGAGCCCATCCTAACATCAATTATTATCTGAAAAGTCAAAATTTAAAAGGGATGAGCTTTAAAAGCCTACTATGAGATCAACACAAATATAATCACATACATATAAAAATATCGATCTCATCATATCAATCATCATAATAATCACAAAATCTAATACTGATACTTATGCACGAACATGTCGATGCATACTTTAAAAATGATCCACATTTTATAAATGTTCCTACCCATCTCCGCTACACACCATATATCGATTTCCTCAAAACTTGTCCATCCAATAACACACCATTTCTGGACAAGCCACCACATAAATGCTGATAAATAGCCAAATAACATATTATGGACAAACCACCACATATTTTTTGCTAATGGCCACATAATCACAGATAAACTGCCACATAACTTCCACCTTTCACAAAACTCCACCCCATGCATGTCATATGGAAATTTCACTTTTTAACACATTTTATTCACTTTTACACTTAGGCATATAACATGCTCTTATAATCACATATCACTTATTGATCACTTATAATCACTTTAACATGTTAAACATGCTTTTCACATTTGATCATGTATCTCAATTTTCACATACATATATATAAGTCTCACATGCTTGAAGCATCACATATATCACATAAGCCATACATCACATATCATGAGGATGAGATTTACACATACATCATAATCACAATCATAATCATATCAATCACCATGCGTTTTATAGGATCACTCAGTTAGAGTCACTTACTTGGTGTTCATCTTGTTAAGTTTTACAACTCTTCATGAATATTTAGTGTACTCATGTTTTAATATAATTAAATTATTAATGTAGCAAATAACTATATCACACAAAAAAATGGTAACGACCCCACACCTTATATCGTAGACCCTATTTCCCACAATCCTTAATAACGATCTCACTTTGATCTAACTCAAAAGATGAATCCCACGGTTATGGACTCTCAAAAAGATGATTTCAAATGCAAAACTAGGGGTCTCCCCTATGATTATCATTTGGTCAAGTTGATTCAACATGGAATGATCAATGAATCGAGAAAGGAATGAAGTCAATGAATCAAGTGATTGACGATGGCGGTGAAGTGGTCCGATGGTGACGAAGGCGACGGCAGTGATGATGGTCTGATGGTGGCGACTCGATAGTGGTCCGACGATGGTGGAGTGGTGGTCCGATGAACGAGGGCTATGGCGTTTCAATGTAATGGGAGAGAAGAAATGAGACCTACGGTGGTGGGAAACGGAAATTATGGCGACGATGGGAGGAGAAAAAGAGGTGGAAAGGAGGTGCGACAGCCACGAGGTGTGGTGAACGATAGTGGAGGGTTTGGTCACAGTGGAGGAAAGGAGAAGAGATTAAAAGAAAGGGTGGTGTTTATTTTGCACGTCTAAAATATATAGGTTTTTTTAGCACCTTTTTACTTATAATCTATGAAAATTTCGAGTATATGGATAGTGTGAGCATTAGAGTGATCCTAATTGGGTCATTATTTTAATAGCGAATAAGGTGAGTTTACTATTTAAGTTCCTATGAACTTACTAAGCATTTGTAATGCTTACTCTGTTCATTTTTTTCTATTTGTAGTTGGCATTTATGCGGAACGAAGTCATTAGGATCACTCCAATGCTCACACTATCAAACTTCAGATTCGGTGAAATTTTGAATCTTTCTTGAACTGGTTATGTGGCATGTGCCTAGGTTTAAAGGTGTTTAAATGTTTAATTTGGATAATGATGAAAGGATCCATGTTTATGATGTTGTTTTGAATGTTTACATGATATGAGTAAAGTACTAAAATTATATGTGTGTGTGCAAAGTGTGTTCATGAGTTTGAGCAAAGAATGAATGATGGTTTGAAGATTGTATGGATTATATGTATATGTATATGTATATGTATATGTATATGTATATGTATATGTATATGTATATGTATATGTATATGTATATGTATATGTATATGTATATGTATATGTATATGTATATGTATATGTATATGTATATGTATATGTATATGTATATGTATATGTATATGTATATGTATATGTATATGTATATGTATATGTATATGTATATGTATATGTATATGTATATGGCATGGTAAGTAGCTAAACTTGTATAAGGCATGTATTATTTGAAAGTTGGTAATATGCCTTATGTGACAAGGATTGTTAATGAAGGATGAAAGTAAACATTTTGTACCTTCATGAATGATTGATGTGCATTGTTAGTTTTTTATTTAGGTACCAGTTGAAAATAGGTGTGCTAGTTAGCAAATCATGATTGACTGGTCATATTTGGAATTATTTGAAACAAGTTTGATGAAAGCACTAAATGTATCTAAATAATCTCTTGATGAAGTATTAGATTTGAGCATGAAATAAGATTTCAAACTTATGATTGTTAATCATCTAGGTAAAAGTATCAAAACCATGGACCAAGGTATCGGTACCTTAGCAAATGAGCAATTTTCAAAACTAACAGAACGAAAATTTTGTATCGATACCTACCAAAATGTACCGGTACCAAAAATTTGTAGAATGCCAAAATGGTATTGATAATGATTTTGTATCGATACCTACTATAAAAATATCGATACTTATTTCCTTAGTCTCGATACCAAACCTAAAGTTTTGAAATTTTGTAGATTGGTCCTTATTCATTCTCGAATAAAATAAATTATGATTGATAGATTGATTTTATCTTAGAGTTGTTTGAAACTATTGTTATACTTATAATTAATACGAATTTGACTTGATTGTTAATAATTGTTCCAGTAACTATGGTAGCATCCTGTAACTCGGGTCTAGTGACGGGATCGGATAAGGGGTGTTACATGAAAGGATGCAGAAGACATATGAGAAATAGATTGCATGAATTACTATTGGCACTAAATGTTAGAATCTTGTGCCATAAGTGTAGTATATTCATCAATTTTTTGTAATTCTTTGAACAAATTGGTTTAAATAAAATTTCATTATACATTAATATCATTTGTATGTGTCCTCAACGGTTTTTGCATGTAAAAAAAAATTAAGCAAATATGCACCCAAACCTTAAGACTCACCCCTCTCAAAAAGAATAATAGATAGAAAACTAAGAAGTAATCCTTACAAAAATGATGTGTTTGCCAATGAAGCACAAATACAAAGAATAACACTTGAGCTGAATGAATACAATGAAAGCTCACAAGTGTTTATAAGAAGAATATGAAAGAATTAAGCATTAAGATTGTTTTCATTGATCTTTAAGCTTTATGATCTCTCTCCTTATTATAGGACCTGTTGAACATGATATTTATACCCTGTAATACATTTCCAACTGTTGGGGTTGTTGTGAAAGTTAATAGAGCCGTTAGGGATGAAAATACCATATCATTAAAATCACTTGCAACAAAACGTCTTCTTCTCTGAGTATTGATACTATTAGCATTTAATGTCAGATTCAATAACTGTTGAAATTAGTTTACAATGATACAAAAGAAAAATTATCAATACCTGATAAAAGGTATCGACACATTTTGGAAAGGTATCGACACATTTTGTAAATCATTGAAAATAGAATGTCAATTGGGTATTGATATTACAATGGGTATCGATATTTTGGAAACTATTGATACTTGGCCAAAAAATATATTTTTTGACCTAGAGCAATACTAACTAGTTTTAAAACAATTTTACTTCATTTTATCAATTTTGTCTAATTTTGTTCAACTTTAACTTTTCTCAAAAATATTTTAATTTGTTATATCAAAACATATTATCAAATAAAGCTTAGTTTAACAATTTTGCCCAATTTTTTTCAACTTTAACTTTTATGCAAAAACATTATAATTTGTTATATCAAAACATATTATCAAATGAAGCTTAGTTTAATAATTTTGTCAAATTTTGTTCAACTTTAACTTTTATTCAAAAATACGTTAATTTGTTATATCTAAACATACTATCAAAAAAACTTAGTTTAACAATTATATAATGTTTAACTCATATTAGTGCATTATGTGGTCCGATCATAATTGGAGAAGACAACTTATATTAGTATATAATCTAAGTAGTCCATAGTCTAATCGAAATTGAGCAAAGCTTGGATTTGAATCAGTTTCTATTTCCTCAGAAAAATCAGAGGATGCTTTAGATGAACTCTCTTAAATGATCTTCTTTTTTTTGAGAAGCCTTTAACTGAATAGGTGCCTTCTTTTTTTTTTACTACAAAGCATGTTATTCTATGCCCGATTGTGGTAGTGGCAGTGAAAGTGGGCACTGCAGCTTCCACTATTGTCACCTTTATTTCATCAGAAGATGATTGACCGCCTCCGAACGTAGCAACATTCAGAGTGTGAATACTGCAATAATATATAGAATGATAGGGTAGTATTCGCAAGTATATGGGTCAAGTTGTAATTTGATTACTCCGAGGACCGTACCCAACGGAGGTGAAGGCTAGATCAATTTTAACCTACACACTAAAAGATCTAAATAATACTTTAATCAAGTTATAGTATAGAAATATAAATAAGAGAATTTTGGGATTTTATAATGCTAATAATAAAAGTAAAATAACATAAAATAAAACTAAATTTAAATAGATAGAAAAAGTGAAGGAATCAAATCTAATGGTGGGAAATAAGCTTGCTTCGATAGTCCCAATCAACTGTCGTTTTGGGCTCCTCGTTAACCAACTAGCCACGCTACCCAAGCAGGATCTTTCAATCTTCCATTACATAAGGAGTCAAAAATGACTACTTATCTTCTGACCTCACAGTCCAAACTGGCTTGGGGTGAAGGTGTTCATGGATGGGAAATACCAATTTTGGATTAATTCTCACCTTGATGACTTCCCGAGGTTATCAGGCCTAGGGTTTGTTTCAAGGTCTTCCTTTCCAAAATAGTTGATCTGTTGAGTAACCCTACAAAATAGATAATAGATCATGCCTCCACTCGCTAATCCCCATTAGAAGGATTAGTTCCTCATGGCTTTCATAAACAACATGGAATAGATGGGAGAATAAAACATGGTGAATGAATTAAACTGTAGAGTTGAAGAAAATCTTGATTTATATAAATAATAACTCAAATACCTAGAAGTTGATCGTCTTTACAAATCAGATCTTCCGAAGAAAAGAAACAAACAAAAAAACTAAACTCTGAAAAACCTAAGAAAGAAAGAAAATGAAACTAAGTCTAAAGAAATAATTTAAGCTAATGGAATGGTGTCTATAACATGTGCCAAACGAGCCTATTTATAGCCTTTAGGTGGACGTCGTCCTTAACCCTTGGTCAGCTAACATTGCCAAGCTTTAATTTTGATTGTGTAGACCAAAATGCCCCTGCTTCGCATTTATTTTCCATCCTAGATTCGATTTCGCAACACAACAGAACCTATGTCGTGACATAGAAGTCAATATGCTCCTCCTTAGGATGTCTTCAAGGGTATGTCATGACACCCTTAGTTAGTGTCGCAACATCAGAAGTAATTTCGTACTTTCTCAACTCTGCTCTTTATGTTGCGACTTCGGACCTCTTGTGTTGCGACATAGCATTCAATATAGGCCTAAAATGCCTTCTAATGGTCTCCTGCACACTCATGAAATATGTTAGCTCTCCCTTAGGCCTCATTCGGCCCTTAAGGTCAATAAAGGACTCAATTCACACATTTTATTATATATAAGTAAAACTAAAGGAACTTAACTAAAATATAACCGAAATGGTTGTATTCAAGCTCCTTAAGTGCGAAAACTAGTTTAATATGCTACACCGAATTATGACAGATCAAACTCCCCCACACTTAAGTCATTTCTTGTCCTCAACCAACATAAACGAAAACAATAAAATGATGACCTTTGAGCAAATATGACACAAGTATTGACTTAAGAGCATACGACTTATGCATTTCATATTTACAAACAATCTTAACATGATGAGTACTTGACTTACCACTTTTGACCACTAACATCTAAGTTTAAAATGTTACAAAGTATACAAGTATTAAGCGTCTCATCTATAGGAATCTATCAACAGATCATACAAGTACTTTGATTAACCGAGCAGAATACAAATAATCATTTATGCATATGTTCAATATGATGTCCATTCATTTATAAGGATATTTTAGGTCATCAAGATGTGTCAATAGGTTCAAACATTGGTACTAAAGGTGAACATAAATAGGTCATCTTTTTGGCTCTAGATGCATTCCAAAAATGCCTTACGTCATCCCTAAATATCTCAATATGCACAAATCTAATAAACCAAACAAATACAAATTCAACCTTTTATCATTTGTACTAACATGCTCATTTCCTTGTATTTTCTGTGACAGCCCAAAATTGACCCTAGTCGGGAAGTGGTTTCGGGACCACAAAACCGAGTCATAAAAATAATTGATTTCCATATTCTATGCTTATTATGTGTGTACATGAGTATGTGGAAGTTTCATTCTCCAATTTTTCCAATTGCATGAGAAATTATTAAATAGGGATTGATATGAGACATGGTGAAAATATGATAGGCTAATTTAAAATGGTCTATTAATGCATGTTGTGAAAATGATGGGTTTGCATGTCAAATTACCCAAAATTTGAGCTAGTGGTTGGCAATGCTATGGGTGGAAACATGTTGGGAACATGTTGGCCTAGTGAGGTATGTAGGAAAAAAATAAAATAAGGGGCATGGGCATAAAATAATGAAAAGGAGTATGATGAATACAAAAAAAAAATGTGTGTAGTTGTTTCCCCCCCCCCATTGCCGTGAGCTAAAGAAAAGAAAGGAGAAAATTTTTGTTCATCCTTTCTCATCTTCATTTAGCCGAAACTAGAAAGAAAAAAACAAAGAAAAAAAAATACTCATCCTTTGGTTCATCCTTGGCCAAAAATTTTAAGGAGGAAGGAAGAAGAAAGGTTGAAGAGGTTCGGCCATGCATGTAGCTAGGCTAAGGTATGTTTGATGATGTTCCATGAGATGCATGCATGTTTTAGTTGTTAGCTTGAGTTCTACCTAGCCCATGGTCTAAATCTTGCTATGTGATGGAAATGACACTCGGCCATGGATGCATCATTCTTGGTTGATGTTTGATGTTGTGGTGATGAGGCATGAGGATGAGTTAAGATTCGGCCTAGGTGGAGTTTGTGTTAATGCCATTGCATGCTAAATATGAAGCTTGTTAATGATGCATGTGATGGTGGCTTGATGATTCTTGAACCTCCTTTTTAGCATTTTTGAGTGAGCACATATGTGCATTGGTTGCTAAATGGAGAAGAATCGGCTAGCAAGTTGTGTGCTAAGGCCGAATATAACTTTTGCATGTTAATGAGCAATGCATGTGTTAAATTGATGGAAAGGGAGAGGATGCTTTACTAGTGTGTATATGTGTGTATTAGCCAAGTTTTGAACTTGAAACAAAAGGGTGTTTAGTCAATACAAGTGACCATACTTGTAGAATGTATTAAGTGTTGAAATCGGCCCCAAATTAGACATGCATATTCGGCCAAGGGGGAAAAATTAGCTAAAATGTTGAGTTTGATTCATGATTCCGTACATATGTGACTTTAATGTCTAATGTATAAATATGGGCTAAGTGCCTTGTGTTCCTCTTTTCGATGCTCAAATGATTAAATCAATTTATTTGTTTAATTAAGCTCAAGAGCAAAGGGGAACTAAATCCGATAAAGGGAAGGAAAAAGTGGTCGAATAGCTATCGGAATCGTTCGACAACACCCGAGGTAAGTTCTTGAGTAAGAGAGCTTAAATTATGATGTGATTAGATCATGTTTTAAGCAAATTAAAATCATGCTCTTTGTGTGGCTATTGAGCCGAATTTGCAAGAATGATAAATGTCTTGTGTTTGAGTTTTGCTAACGAAAATGAAATACGAATGGGCCATGATTTATTGTTAAATGTGCATGGTTATTTGAATGATGTCCGGGCTAAGTCCCGAAGGCTTGTGCTAAGTGACAATATCCGGACTAAGATCCGAAGGCATTTGTGCGAGATACTAATTCCGGGCTAAGCCCGAAGGCATTTGTGCGAGATACTAATTTCGGGCTAAGCCCGAAGGCATTTGTGCGAGTTACTAAATCAGGGTTAAGTCCCGAAGGCATTTGTGCGAATTACTATAACCGGGCTATGTCCCGAAGGCATTTGAACGAGGAGCTATATCCGGTTAAATTCCGAAGGTACGTGATTTGGGAATGAATGAACTTGCTGTAAAATTCCAGTTAATACTCTCGAAACATCCCAACATTGAGGTATGTTCCGTATGTGCTTGAATTTAGTTGAGCCCTTACAAATAAGTATTCGCTCAGTTGATAAACGAGCTACCGGCCTTTGGCTGAGTTGATCTTTTGTATATGTACATAAGGGTTGATAATGTGAAGCAAGTACGATATCGTAAATTTGTGCATATGAAATTATCTGTTTAGCTATATGAATGCTATACTTTTGTTGTGCTGGAATTCCTTGCTCAAAACTTACTAAGCATAAATTGCTTACTCCGTTTCATTGCTCCTCTATTTTATAGATTTGGTTCTCCAGCTATCGGGCTCGGGATCTTGAAGTCAAAGTCGCCCACACTATCAAAGCCCCCCTTTTGGTACAATTTTGGTTGAACTTCGAAATGGCATGTATAGGACTACCCGTTTGTTGTGGGTCGTGGACCCTTTGGACTTGTATAAATTTTGGATAGCCATGCGAAAATGGCTTATATGTGTTTGAGTATAATGTTATAATCATTTGGTGTGGATATGCTTGACAAGGATTGGCCACGGGGATGGTTAATCACTTTCATAAATTGTGCTATTTATGCAAAAAGGGCTAGTTGAATCATGGAAACCATGAAATAGGTAAAGTCTACCTTAAAGGCAGATGCTGACAGCAGCAGTGATGTAGATTTGGAAAATCACTAAAAATATTAGGAATGGAATTAAATAGTGAATAAATTATGTAAACAAACCTTTATGAATCTACTTTCATAGGAAAGTAACGAAACAATCATACGGACAGTATGTTAAGAGATATTCAGGTTCTCGTGAGACAGGGCCAGAACGGTTTCTGGATTCCCTGTTCCGACTTTGGAAATTCATTATAAATTAACAAGAGATAATTAGGAGTCATACCATATATGTATAGATTCCTCTCTGAGTCTAGTTTCTATAGAAACAAACGGCATCAGTATTGGAGCCGTGTACAAGGAGATATCCAAGTCGTAATACGCAAAGGTCAGGGTAGTCGATCCCTGTAACATGGGAGACTTTGACTAATAAACTGTACTAATTGGCTCGACCAAAAATTCTTGAAAAAAATATGTAGATGGGCATATGAGTCTAGTTTCAGGGAAAAATCACGAAACTGATTTTCGAGTTGTGAAACTCAAGATATGATTTTTAAAGCGACTATTACGCAGATTGGTAGTGTCTGGAAAATTTTTTAAAAGTCTGTTAACACCTCGTGTTCGACTCCGGTGACGGTCTCGGGTTCGGGGTGTTACATTTGATTGGTATCAGAGCTACGGTTTAGTCGATTCTAGGACTACCGTAATGCGTTGGGTCTAGCTATACATGCCATTTTATGTGATTACTTGATAGTGTGGTGATTTCTGACAATTGTAAATGTGTTTATTTATAGTAATGGATCCCGATCCCAACCGAGAGGTAGCTGATGATCTTGAGAGTGTAGCGCCTGCTCCCGCACAAGGGACAGCGCCGGCGGACTCTCAACCTAATGCTAGTAACCCGAATGACGAAGCTAGACAAGCTTTCTATAGCGTGATGAATGATTGGTTCAACCAATACATTCGAACTAGTACGGCTGTCCCACAACCTCCATTCCCAACTAATACCACCCCCGCACCTACAATACCTCCGGTAACTGACCAAATAAGGTCAAATAAGCCCTCAGTTGACAGAATCCGAAAACATGGGGCTACTGAATTTAAAGCTACGGATAGCGACGATGCCGAGCAAGCTGAATTTTGGTTGGACAACACTATCCGGGTACTCGATGAGCTATCTTGTACACCCGATGAATGCCTAAAGTGTACTATCTCCTTGCTACGCGATTCTGCCTACTATTGGTGGAGTACTCTGACTTCTGTTGTGCCCCGAGAGCAAGTAACTTGGGAGTTTTTCCAAACTGAGTTTCGGAAAAAGTATATCAGTCAGAGATTTGTTGATCAAAAACGGAAGGAATTTCTTGAGCTTAAGCAAGGTTCTATGTCAGTTACTGATTACGAGCGAAAATTTGTTAGACTTAGTAGATACGCTCGGGAATGTGTTTCGTCCGAGGCTATTATGTGTAAACGCTTCGAGGATGGGCTGAATGAAGATATAAAAATGTTCGTTGGCGTTCTTGAAATACGAGAGTTCGTAGTACTGGTCGAGCGAGCTTGTAAAGCCGAAGAGCTTAGAAAAGAAAAACAAAAAGTTGATGTGGGAACTGGAGAGTTTCGTAAAAGATCTTCGGGAAAGTCTCTTCAACAGGCATCGAAGAAATTTCGAGATGATGTGGGCTGGTCGAGAGGCACTTCAGGCCTTTTTAGACGAGATCGTGATCGACCCCCTGTGGGTACACGAGGCACTTTGGTCGCCAGTGTTGGGAATGAACGTCGAGATAGAACGAAATGTCGATATTGCGGTAAATGGCATTCGGGGAGTTGTAGATTCCCTGACCGCTCCTGTTACAAGTGCGGATCAGTTGACCACTTCATTAAAGATTGCCCGAGGTTGTTTGAACAGAATGAAAATCAGAGTGGAAAACCGGGTGCTACCACTGCTCGAGGTAGACCATCTGGAAATACGGGCAATGCTAGTGGTGGTCAGAGAGGATCTAGAGATGCTACGACCAGATCCGAGGCTCGTGCGCCTGCTAGAGCTTATGCTATACGTGCCCGCGAGGATGCTTCTTCGCCTGATGTTATTACTGGTACTTTTACTCTCTTGGATACTAATGTAATTGCTTTGATTGACCCCGGTTCTACTCATTCTTACATATGTGAAACCTTAGCATCCAGTAAGACTTTACCTACTGAGTCTACTGAGTTCGTAATTCGGGTGTCAAACCCCTTGGGTCGTTACGTGCTTGTCGACAAAGTGTGTAAGGAATGTCCCCTAGTAATTCGAGGTTCCTGTTTCCCGGCGGACTTGATGCTTTTGCCGTTTGATGAATTTGATGTTATTCTTGGTTTGGATTGGTTGACCGCGCACGATACGGTTGTGAATTGCAAAAGCAAGACTATTGATTTGAGGTGCGCAAATAACGAAGTAATCCGAGTTGAGTCTACGGACTTGGAGGGGATGCCAGATGTAATATCAGCAATGTTGGCCCAGAAATATGTAAGAAAAGGGTGCGAAGCATACCTTGCGTATGTACTTGATGACAAAGAATTAGAAAAGAAACCCGAATCTGTGTCGATGGTTTGTGAATACTCGGATGTTTTTCCTGAAGGATTACCGGGTTTACCACCTGTTCGAGAGGTAGAGTTTGGTATTGAGCTTGTACCTGGGACTACGCCGATTTCGATAGCTCCGTATCGTATGGCACCAACCGAGTTAAAAGAGTTGAAAGCTCAGTTGCAAGAATTGACGGATAGAGGTTTTGCTCGACCAAGTTTCTCACCTTGGGGTGCACCAGTATTGTTCGTGAAAAAGAAGGACGGAACCATGAGGTTGTGCATTGACTATCGTCAACTGAATAAAGTGACGATAAAGAACAAATATCCGTTACCGCGTATCGATGATTTGTTCGACCAACTGAAGGGAGCCTCAATGTTCTCAAAAATAGATTTGAGATCGGGCTATTATCAGTTGCGAATTCGAGATTCGGACATACCCAAAACTGCTTTCAGAACGAGATATGGTCACTACGAGTTCTTAGTGATGCCGTTTGGGCTCACAAATGCCCCTGCGGTATTTATGGATTTGATGAATCGGATCTTCAGACCATATTTGGATCGGTTCGTAGTTGTGTTCATTGATGACATCTTGGTCTATTCAAGAGATGAGACCGAACATGCTGAGCATCTGAGGCTAGTGTTGCAAATTTTGCGGGATAAGCAGTTATATGCTAAGTTCAGTAAGTGTGAGTTCTGGTTAAGAGAGGTTAGCTTCTTGGGTCATGTGGTATCCTCATCGGGTATTCGAGCTGACCCGAGCAAAATTTCAGCCATACTTAACTGGAAGCCTCCAAGAAATATTACCGAAGTTCGGAGCTTCCTGGGACTCGCCGGTTATTACCGACGATTTGTCAAAGGTTTCTCGATGATAGCCACACCAATGACGAAGCTACTTCAAAAGGATGTTAAGTTCGAATGGACGGAGAAATGTCAGAAAAGTTTTGATCAACTAAAAACTTATTTGACTGAAGCTCCAATTTTAGTGCAACCCGAATCAGGCAAAGAGTTTGTCATTTATAGTGACGCATCCCTACTTGGGTTGGGTTGCGTATTGATGCAAGAAGGTCGAGTGGTGGCCTATGCGTCGAGACAATTAAAGCCACATGAGAAAAATTATCCGACCCATGATCTTGAACTAGCTGCCATCGTATTTGCTTTAAAAATATGGCGACATTACTTATTTGGTGAGAAGTGCCATGTATTTTCGAATCACAAAAGTCTCAAAAATTTGATGACTCAAAGAGACTTAAATCTGCGATAAAGACGTTGGCTTGAGTTGTTGAAAGATTACGAGCTTGTCATTGATTACCACCCGGGAAAGGCTAATATGGTTGCAGACGCCTTAAGTCGGAAATCATTGTTTGCTTTACGAGTGATGAATGTGCACTTGTCTGTTCTACCCGACAATGTGTTAATAGCTGAATTAAAAGCCAAACCATTATTGATTCATCAAATTCGTGAAGCCCAGAAAGTTGATGATGAATTGGTTGCAAAACGGGCTAAGTGTGCTCCGAACAAGGAATCGGAGTTTCAAATTGATGATGATGATTGTTTGAGGTTCAGAAGTCGTTTGTGTATTCCAAGGAGTTCGGAACTCATTTCGATGATTCTGAACGAAGCCCATTGTAGCCGAATGTCAAGTCACCCGGGGAGTACGAAAATGTACAACGATTTGAAACGTTAGTTTTGGTGGCATGGTATGAAACGAGACATCTCCGACTTTGTTTCGAGATGTTTAATATGTCAACAAGTGAAAGCGGAACATCAAGTGCCTTCAGGATTACTTCAGCCGATCATGATACCCGAGTGGAAATGGGATCGAGTCACAATGGACTTTGTGTCCGGACTGCCATTGTCAACAAGTAAGAAGGATGCGATTTGGGTTGTTGTCGATAGACTGACTAAGTCGGCTCACTTTATCCCCGTGTGTATTGATTTTTCATTGGATAGACTAGTTGAATTGTACGTTTCTCAGATTGTGAGATTACACGGGGTACCTATTTCTATCGTGTCGGATAGAGATCCGAGATTCACCTCGCGATTTTGGAGGAAATTGCAAGAAGCTTTGGGTACCAAGCTGCATTTTAGCACTGCTTTTCATCCCCAAACTGATGGTCAATCTGAGCGGATAATTCAGATACTTGAGGATATGTTGAGATGTTGCATCCTCGAGTTCAGTAGTTCATAGGAACGGTATTTACCTTTGATTGAATTCGCTTACAATAATAGTTTTCAATCAAGTATTAAGATGGCACCTTACGAGGCTTTGTACGGTCGTAAATGCCGTACACCATTGTTTTGGACCGAGCTCGGTGAAAGTAAAATTTTCGGAGTTGATTTGATTAAGGATGCCGAACAGAAAGTAAAGGTAATCCGTGAAAGTCTGAAAGCAGCCACAGATCGTCAAAAATCGTATGCGGATTTGAAACGAAAGGACATTGAATATTAGGTGGGAGATAAAGTGTTCCTTAAAGTTTCGCCTTGGAAAAAGGTACTCAGGTTTGGCCGTAAGGGCAAGTTGAGCCCGAGATTCATTGGGCCGTACGAAATCTCCGAACGAGTTGGTCCGGTTGCGTATAGATTGATTTTGCCCCCTGAGCTTGAAAAGATTCACGACGTCTTTCATGTTTCGATGCTTCGACGCTATCGATCTGATCCATCGCACATAATTAGCCCATCAGAGGTTGAAATTCAAGCCGATATGAGTTATGAAGAAGAGCCGATGCATATCCTAGCTCGTGAAGTGAAGGAGTTGCGAAACAAAAGGGTTCCGTTAGTGAAGGTGTTATGGCTCAAACACGGGATCGAGGAAGCTACTTGGGAAACCGAGAGCTCGATGAAAGAACGATACCCAAACTTATTTACCGGTAAGATTTTCGGGGACAAAAATTTCTTAAGTGGGGGTGAGTTGTGACAGCCCAAAATTGACCCTAGTCGGGAAGTGGTTTCGGGACCACAAAACCGAGTCATAAAAATAATTGATTTCCATATTCTATGCTTATTATGTGTGTACATGAGTATGTGGAAGTTTCATTCTCCAATTTTGCCAATTGCATGAGAAATTATTAAATAGGGATTGATATGAGACATGGTGAAAATATGATAGGCTAATTTAAAATGGTCTATTAATGCATGTTGTGAAAATGATGGGTTTGCATGTCAAATTACCCAAAATTTGAGCTAGTGGTTGGCCATGCTATGGGTGGAAACATGTTGGGAACATGTTGGCCTAGTGAGGTATGTAGGAAAAAAATAAAATAAGGGGCATGGGCATAAAATAATGAAAAGGAGTATGATGAATACAAAAAAAAATGTGTGTAGTTGTTTCCCCCCCCCCATTGCCGTGAGCTAAAGAAAAGAAAGGAGAAAATTTTTGTTCATCCTTTCTCATCTTCATTTAGCCGAAACTAGAAAGAAAAAAACAAAGAAAAAAAAATGCTCATCCTTTGGTTCATCCTTGGCCAAAAATTTTAAGGAGGAAGGAAGAAGAAAGGTTGAAGAGGTTCGGCCATGCATGTAGCTAGGCTAAGGTATGTTTGATGATGTTCCATGAGATGCATGCATGTTTTAGTTGTTAGCTTGAGTTCTACCTAGCCCATGGTCTAAATCTTGCTATGTGATGGAAATGACAGTCGGCCATGGATGCATCATTCTTGGTTGATGTTTGATGTTGTGGTGATGAGGCATGAGGATGAGTTAAGATTCAGCCTAGGTGGAGTTTGTGTTAATGCCATTGCATGCTAAATATGAAGCTTGTTAATGATGCATGTGATGGTGGCTTGATGATTCTTGAATCTCCTTTTTAGCATTTTTGAGTGAGCACATATGTGCATTGGTTGCTAAATGGAGAAGAATCGGCTAGCAAGTTGTGTGCTAAGGCCGAATATAACTTTTGCATGTTAATGAGCAATGCATGTGTTAAATTGATGGAAAGGGAGAGGATGCTTTACTAGTGTGTATATGTGTGTATTAGCCAAGTTTTGAACTTGAAACAAAAGGGTGTTTAGTCAATACAAGTGACCATACTTGTAGAATGTATTAAGTGTTGAAATCGGCCCCAAAATAGACATGCATATTCGGCCAAGGGGGAAAAATTAGCTAAAATGTTGAGTTTGATTCATGATTCCGTACATATGTGACTTTAATGTCTAATGTATAAATATGGGCTAAGTGCCTTGTGTTCCTCTTTTCGATGCTCAAATGATTAAATCAATTTATTTGTTTAATTAAGCTCAAGAGCAAAGGGGAACTAAATCCGATAAAGGGAAGGAAAAAGTGGTCGAATAGCTATCGGAATCGTTCGACAACACCCGAGGTAAGTTCTTGAGTAAGAGAGCTTAAATTATGATGTGATTAGATCATGTTTTAAGCAAATTAAAATCATGCTCTTTGTGTGGCTATTGAGCCGAATTTGCAAGAATGATAAATGTCTTGTGTTTGAGTTTTGCTAACGAAAATGAAATACGAATGGGCCATGATTTATTGTTAAATGTGCATGGTTATTTGAATGATGTCCGGGCTAAGTCCCGAAGGCTTGTGCTAAGTGACAATATCCGGACTAAGATCCGAAGGCATTTGTGCGAGATACTAATTCCGGGCTAAGCCCGAAGGCATTTGTGCGAGATACTAATTCCGGGCTAAGCCCGAAGGCATTTGTGCGAGTTACTAAATCCGGGTTAAGTCCCGAAGGCATTTGTGCGAATTACTATAACCGGGCTATGTCCCGAAGGCATTTGAACGAGGAGCTATATCCGGTTAAATTCCGACGTGATTTGGGAATGAATGAACTTGCTGTAAAATTCCAGTTAATACTCTCGAAACATCCCAACATTGAGGTATGTTCCGTATGTGCTTGAATTTAGTTGAGCCCTTACAAATAAGTATTCGCTCAGTTGATAAACGAGCTACCGGCCTTTGGCTGAGTTGATCTTTTGTGTATGTACATAAGGGTTGATAATGTGAAGCAAGTACGATATCGTAAATTTGTGCATATGAAATTATCTGTTTAGCTATATGAATGCTATACTTTTGTTGTGCTGGAATTCCTTGCTCAAAACTTACTAAGCATAAATTGCTTACTCCGTTTCATTGCTCCTCTATTTTATAGATTTGGTTCTCCAGCTATCGGGCTCGGGATCTTGAATTCAAAGTCGCCCACACTATCAAAGCCCCCCCTTTTGGTACAATTTTGGTTGAACTTCGAAATGGCATGTATAGGACTACCCGTTTGTTGTGGGTCGTGGACCCTTTGGACTTGTATAAATTTTGGATAGCCATGCGAAAATGGCTTATATGTGTTTGAGTATAATGTTATAATCATTTGGTGTGGATATGCTTGACAAGGATTGGCCACGGGGATGGTTAATCACTTTCATAAATTGTGCTATTTATGCAAAAAGGGCTAGTTGAATCATGGAAACCATGAAATAGGTAAAGTCTACCTTAAAGGCAGATGCTGATAGCAGCAGTGATGTAGATTTGGAAAATCACTAAAAATAGTAGGAATGGAATTAAATAGTGAATAAATTATGTAAACAAACCTTTATGAATCTACTTTCATAGGAAAGTAACGAAACAATCATACGGACAGTATGTTAAGAGATATTCAGGTTCTCGTGAGACAGGTCCAGAACGGTTTCTGGATTCCCTGTTCCGACTTTGGAAATTCATTATAAATTAACCAGAGATAATTAGGAGTCATACCATATATGTATAGATTCCTCTCTGAGTCTAGTTTCTATAGAAACAAACGGCATCAGTATTGGAGCACTGTACAAGGAGATATCCAAGTCGTAATATGCAAAGGTCAGGTTAGTCGATCCCTGTAACATGGGAGACTTTGACTAATAAACTGTACTAATTGGCTCGACCAAAAATTCTAGAAAAAAATATGTAGATGGACATATGAGTGTATTTTCAGGGAAAAATCACGAAACTGATTTTCGAGTTGTGAAACTCAAGATATGATTTTTAAAGCGACTATTACGCAGATTGGCAGTGTCTGGAAAATTTTTTAAAAGTCTGTTAACACCTCGTGTTCGACTCCGGTGACGGTCTCGGGTTCGGGGTGTTACATTTTCTATATCACTTGGTACAGTCAATTGCTTAATGCCTATTACGGTGTGACATATAGAAGTTAGTAGTCTAATACTCAAAAATTTAAAATCACCTATCATCATGCAAAATTTATTCATAAACACAAACAACCTATGTACATGCTTATAACAAATTACTTGTATTTCTACAATCTCAAGCACACAAAAGACAAGAAAAATCAAAGAAAAAAATTATAACAAATTCCCTGTGTTACCCCCCACACTTTAGTTGGCACATTGTCCTCAATGTGTAGCCCATAAAAAGTTAAGGAAAGAAGTTACCCGATTGATCATGATTGCTCTAACGGTTAATGGTGGCTGCTTTCTCCTTTAATTATGTGAAGCTTTAATTGTTTGTGTCTCCTTCGAGTTGGGTTCCTACATAGAAAACTTAACAAAGTGCAACAAAATGAAAAATCTATTTATTAATCCTACTCCTACAAAGTCCAAATTAAAAACCTCCACAAATTAATACAAGTCTTAAGAAAATGTTCAATCTCCTTCCTCAAAATTCATCTCCTCCCTCCTATCATCCTCTTCACTCTCTTCACTTTCATGTTCAATCTCCTCGCTCGATACTATTAGAACGCCGGCACCCTTATGGCGCAACGGAAAAATAAAACATCTGGCAATCCTAACCATGGATCCATGTGTGAGGAACGAATTGGGGTGAAATAAAGGTTTCAAAATTACCGAATATTTATTCTGAGTACACAACGACGCCTCGGCAATGAGTAATCTGATCTACTATCGAACCAAGCCACAATCTATCGTGACTCCGGCCTCTACGTACTCCACCCTGTTGACAATGAACGGAAGGAATCCTCAAAACTGTTTTGGAGAAGACTTTACTTTGACGGTTGCTAGACCCCCAAACAAAGAAAAACGAGATTTTATATCTATTTTTAGGGTTTCTAGAAATTAAATAAATATAAAAATGTTTTTAAATCGAAAATTATAATTACATTAATTATAATAATGATTTCAGTAAACTATATATTTATTTGAATTTATATACGAACCAAAATCATGTTCTCATTATGCGTACAACACCTCGTACATATAATGTATTCGATATTTGATTACCCAATTAAATTAATTCTATAATTAATCTAATTCAAGTGACAACCAAACACAATACCAACTATATTTTATTCCGTTCATTTCAACTATAGGGTGTGACCCTGTAGGTTTTTGTAACGTTAGCAGTAACACTAGAAGGATTCCAATGTTACAAACAATGAGTGGCACCTAGCAATGCATCATTGCTACCTAAGTCACAAGAAATCATGACTCGACATAACCTATTATGATTAACCTTTCATGCAATAATCTTTAAGTCCTTTATCTCTGGATTAGACACAAGTCATGGAATAGTCACACTTGCATAGTCCATTCCATGATCCTTGATATCTTAAGTAGACTATGATATACAAATAAGTATGACATCTCATATCAGCTTATTTGAGCATGGCCATGCATTTCTAGTCTCACTCAATCAAGCGGTCTAAGATATTGCTCCCATTATGTAGGAGGGACTTATCCTATATCGATCAACCATATCCCTCTACACAGATCGTGGTATATCCAACATCAGTCTTTATAGAATAACCAATTACGGTGTATGTTTGATTGTATCAGAATCTAAAACTCACGATGTTGGGATTATGATGATCTCAAGTCTGAGGATCATATGTATATTAATCACTATGAGTAATGTTGTGACAATTAAATAATAATCAAAAAAACTTACTCATAACGGGTCAGTCCAATATGTTGTTCTCTAACACACATATTCATGCATCGATTTTGACATTCCATATCAATGACAACTCTTTATTATCAATCAACTACATGTTAGTCCTAATGCTTTATTATTGTCCTAGCCAACAATAATACTTGACTAAGGACCTTTTTAAAAAAATCATATTATTCTCAGGAAATTATTATAAAACAGTTTATTTATACACACAAAAAAGAAACTAAAATAGTAATGGTAACACCTTATATTAATAAACATGACAAATCAAGTATGTTATTACAACCATCTCATGATTGATCTTTGGGCATACTCTAACAAATACTTGTTGGCCCAAACATGTTAGGTGTATAATTTGGGACCCAGTGTTATTTTGCCTCACAAATTCTTAGACTCATGGTCTTAACTCTTATATCCACTGTATCATCCAATCAAGCTTTGGATGACTACTTTCATCGATGTCTTGTTGAGCTCAAGTCAACCTTTGTGACAACGTCGATGTATCCCTCGCTTCTTATTGTCGCTTGCTCCAATCCTTTATTTGTTTGGCTCGCAGCTCTACTTAATGTTGGAACAAGTTGTCGCTGATAATAGTTCAAGAAGGTTTTATTGATTGCTCAGTGAATGACAGAGGTACACCTATTTTTAATAGTTATATGCTTGGAGGTCATTTGGATTTCTTGTTTTCACATGGTATTCCCGTTCCTTGTTGCTCTAATGATGATTGTAGATTTTGTTGAAGAAGAAAAATATTTGAGAGATTGGGGGTTTAGGGTTTACAATTTTAAGAGGGTGTTTTCAAAATCTGAATCTAAGAAAGGTTAGTCCAGGTTTAGTAAAGAATTAAGGTGTTTTTAGGTTAGAAAATAGATGTTTTAATGTGTTAAAATCGGGTAAATTAAGGGACAAACCACTAGGTTGCGCGATTGGGTCGAGTTGACCCTGCAGAAAATTACAATGATGTCGTGACAAACGGGTTCTGTGTCGTGACATGCCTAACAATTTGGAAGTCTAAAGGAAACTATCTGCTATGTCACGACTTGTTGGGGCAATGTCGTGACACTGACTCTATTTCAGCTTAAAACTCCAACTTTAAGGATGTTTCTCTTTAAAGATCAACCTACATCAAATAAAAGTTAAAATCTAAACTAGGTGATTAGTTAAATATACAGTAATTTACAAATATCACGCAGCAATTCTCATATTTTAAGTGATATTGTTAGATTCATCTAGAAGTATTGTCAATTCACCCATGGACGATCTCTTTATTCTATCAGTATTAGTCCACTGTACGTCGTGCAATTCCACCTTTGATTGCTTGTCTCGTTCTTTGAATCTGTTTATTCTTTCTACATTCATAAAAGGAAGTGTTTCCTTTGACTTGGGAATGTTAAAGATACATAAATTTTTGCAATGCTCCCCTAATTTCCTCCTATCTTCCTCGCTCAACTGGTGGCCACATTTAAAAGTTTCAGTCTCCTCATTGATTCTCATAGTTAATTCATTTTTCTTTAAATCAGTGGTGGATCTAGAAGTAGCCAAGAAAGGTGTTCCTAGTAAGATCGGTATCTCACAATCTTCCTCAAAATCAAGTACTATGAAATCTGCAAGAATAATAAAACTTTACACCCTAGCACATCTTTTAGTACTCCCTTTGGATGTACTGAAGATCTGTCATCCAATTGTAATGCTATTTGAGTTGTTTTAAGATCCCCTAACCCGAGTTTGTCAAAAATTGATAAGGGCAATAATTAATACTAGCTCCAAAATCAGTTAAAGATTTATTAAAATGAATGCTCCCTATCTTTATCAGAATAGTGAAACTCCTCAGGTCTTTTAGTTTTCGAGGGACCTATCTTGAAATAATCACACTACAGGAAGCACTTAGACTAGTTTGTTGTACCTTAATTTTCTTACGCCTAGACATCATCTCCTTCAAAAACTTGGCGTACTTAGGGACTTTCTCAATCAATTCAATTAAAGGTAGGTTAACATGTAATGTCCTAAATAAAAAGCTTACAAATCCATTCTCATCCTCATCCCGCTTTAGTTTTTCAAGTCTCGAAGGGAATGGGATCTTTGTGATTGTGGCATCTTTAGGTGTTCAATTTTCTATCTCTGCCACTAGTGTAATTTTTTCCTCAAATTTAGATTCATTTTTTACCTCGAGAGATTTATCTTTAGGATCGTCAATATTTTTCACACATACCTCTAGAGTAGGTATTTCTGGGCTGTGTAGTACTTCACCCGATTGGAACGCTATTACTTTTACATGCTCTTTACCTTCTCTCCGTGGGTTATCCCCCATGATGCTAGGAATACCCTTGCAAATTTCTCTTTTGATGTCCCCCATCATACTCATAAATTGGCTAATCTAATCCTCGAGCTTTGTCAAAGTTCTGGTTGAGTTGATGCACTCAAACTGCACCTGTTTGACGTCCACTCTCATGGACATCCTTCATTCTATTCTATCCAAAAGTTGACCACATACAGTATTGTCACTCAAGTTGGCCCTATCCTGGGTTTTTTGCAAGTAAGGAGGTTGGTAATTAGTATTTCTAACTATTTGAACTATTACCTCCTCCTTTGTTTCCTCCCCATCTCAGATACGGGTGATCTCTCCAATCGAGATTATACGTATTCAAATAAGGGTTTCTACCCCTATTTCCAGTGTAATTTACATCCTCAGTAGGGTTGTTGAGATAGTGGAAGAGTGGTTTTTCTCTAACCGCCTCTAAACGTACTAACGTCTAATGTGTGAATATTGTAATAAAATATAAAATTACAAGGTAGTCATTACTATTTTGGGGAAAACTAGACTAATTTTACAATGAAGTGGGTGAGTACTCTGAGAATCGTACCCAAAGGAGGTGAACACTGGATCAATTTTAACCTACACACTAAAATATCTAATTAATACTTTAATTAAGTTATAGTACGTAAATGTAAATAAGAGGTTTGATGGGTGATTAGCTTGCTTCGACAATATCAACTAACATTTCGGGTTCCTCGTCAACCAACTAGTCCCTACCCTAAAAGGATCTTCCAATCTTCCACTAACATTACGAGTTAGCAAGGACTACTTATCTTTCAACCTCACCGTCCAAACTGGCTTAAGGTGAAGGTGTTCACGGATGGGCAATTCCAATTTTGGGTTAATTCCCATATTGATGACTTCTCAGGGTTGTCAAGCTTAGCGTTTGTTTCATCTCCTCCTTTCCTAAACAACTGATCCATGGTGTAACCCTACAAAACAATTAATAGATCATAAGGATTAATTCCTCATGGATTTCATAAACAATATGGAATAGATGGAAGAATAAAACATGGTGAATAAGTCAAAATGGAGAGTTTAAGAAAAGCCTATTGATATAAATAATAACACAAATCCACAGAATTTGGTCATCTTCACAAATCAAATCTCTTGAAAGAAAACAACTACCAAATAAACTAAACTCTAGGAAACCTAAGAAAGAAAGAAAACAAAACCAAGTCTAAAGAAAGAAACTAGGTTAATGGAAAGGTGCACATGCCATGTGCTCAAGGAGTCTATTTATAACCTTCAGATGGTCCTCATCCTTAACCGTAGGTCAGCTTATGTTCTCGAGCTTCAAGTTCACTTGTGTGGATCAAAACATCCCAGCTTTGTGTTTAATTTCTATCCTAGAGTCGATGTCGCACCACACCAGGACCTTTGTCGTGACATCAAAGGCAGTTTCATACTTTCTCTATTCTGCTCTCCATATTACGACATTGAGCCTCCCGTGTTGTGACATAGCATCTAGTTTGAGCTTAAAATGCCTTCTAATGGTCTCCTATACACTCACGAAGTATGTTAGCTCTCCCTTAGGCCTCTTTTGGCCTTTAAGGTCAATAAAAGACTTAATTCGCACATTTTATTAGATATAAGTAAAACTAAAGAAACTTACTTAAAATTTAATAGAAATACTTGTATTCAGGCTCCTTAAGCATGAAAACTAGTTTAATTTGCTACACTAAATTACGGCAGATAAGTCTCTTCCATGCATAGACTGTGTAGAAGTAGATTCGATATGGTTGAGTCTATCCACTAACTATTGATACTTGTCATCCTCTTGGATAACTTTTGTCACATCTCATATATTTTTATTAATATGTACGCAAGAATGAGAATAAGGGAATGTGTAGTCTAGTGGTTAAATTGACTACTTAACTATCATAGTGGTCCAAGGTTCAAGTCCTAGTGTTCACACTCTTTCATTTAATTTTTTTAGACATTTTTTCTATGTGTTTTACTGCTTGCCATCCACCCATATAGCCACTATAATTAGGAGGATTTCTTTCCTCTATTAGAGTCAAACTTACCTTAAGTTGAGTGAGCATAATCCCCTTTCTCCCTCCATGATCCCCTTAATATTGTCTATTTTTTGTGGTTCATTGAACCTAGTCACAGTTGACCAAGCTTTCACCACCCTTTGTCGTCCCTACCTACCTATTGCTTCCATTCTTTCACTTTTTCACTTTTTTCATCCATTTTCTCTTCTTTTGCAAAATAATCACCACTCTTTTATTTTAGTCTTTCCTTTTCCTCCACCACAACCAACTATAGCACCACCACCGTCACACCTTTTAGCCACCATAACACCGCCATTTCCCTCTCTTTCTTTTTCCACCATCGCCGATCATTGCCGTGACCGCCGTTATGAGCTACTGCATATTCCTCTCTTCCTATATTTCTTCTCATTCATTCTTATTTATTTTTCTTATTCATCCTCTTTTGCACCGAAACCCCCATTGCCTTCCACCGTTGGACTGCCACTCTACCACCGCTGAGTCGTCACCATTGCCGTCATCATCGCTGCCATCGATGAACAAAATTCTTCATTTCTCTTCCTCTTTCACTCATTGCTTCTTATAATTGATTAAAAACTCATATTCTCTTTACTCTATCAATCCTTTTAGATCACTCAATTCATCGACTTCATTCCTTTTTTGATTCATTGTCCAATCCGATTTATTTAAGTGTAAGTGTGGGTTATTTTGATCGTAAAATCTTTCTCTTAGTAATTTCTTATCATGGTCGAATGGTATAATGCCACAAGAACAACATAATATTTTATTATTAATTTATTATCTTACTAATACAATTTCATATCAACTTTGAAGGGATAAACGATATTCATAGGGGAGACCCCTAACTTCGCATTGAAACCCTCCTTTCGAGAGTCTTAGATCGTGGGGTAAGTGTTGTTGAGACTATCAGTAATCGATCTTTTAAGTGGTAAAATATTTTAAAAGGATTCTAATTAATAAACGTTACTTATGTGTTAGATTATCTTGTAAGATTGATCAAGTGAAATTGTTAATAAGCTTGTGGTAATCGGATCTACAATATAAGGTGTGGGATCGTTACCATTTGTTTTGTATGATATAGTTATTTTATTACATTAATAATTCAATAATAATAAATCATGAGTACACTAAATAATCATGAAGAGTTGAAAAACTTATCAAGATGAACACCATGTAAGTGACTCTAACCGAGTGTTTCTATAAAATGCTTGATGATTGATGTGATTGTGATTTTGATTATAAAGTATGCATAGATCTTATCCTCATGATATGTGATGTATAGCTTTTGTGATATATGTGATGATTTAAACATGTGCGACTTATGTATATATATGTCTATGACAAATCGAGATCTATCATCTAATGTGAAAAAACATGTTTAACATGTTAAAAGTGGTTATTATGCGATATGTGTTTATGAGAGCATGTTTACATGCAAAATTCTAAAAGCGATCCATATGTGTTAAAAGTGAAATTGCCACATCACAAGCATGGGGTGGGATTTTGTGAAAGGTCGAAGCAATGGCAATATATATGCATATCAGTGGTGGCTTGTTCATAACTCTTGAAAAGAGTTATATTTCGAGCCTCTAAACTTGATTAATTGCATGTACTTAAGTAGATATATTTTCATTTTTAGGTTATTTTTATAACATTGCATAATAACGTTGAATTATGCCTTGAATGTCATTTTATGTTACTTTTCCTATTGGGAGAAAGAGAATTGGTTGTTGTATGCAGCAGGTGTAGAAAAGATAAAGAAAAGGATAAAAAGGAGGAAGAGAGTAAAGGAAGTGAAATATTGCAATGGCAAAACATTGGATGGATTGCCAACATAAATGTCATGGCAATTCCAGGATAATGTTGACACAGCACTCAGTCTTCGTAACACTTAGCTAGCTATCCGTGTACCAGATAAATCCATCTAAAAAAGAGGAAGAAAATTGTGTGCTGAGAGAGGGGGACCTACCCTATTAAAAGAGGAGAAAAGAAAAGAAAGGGGAGGAGGATATTTTGGAGAGAGGAATTAGAGACAATTTAGGGATCAATTTTCTCTCCAAAAAAATCTGGTGGATAATTCCAAAGAAAGAAAAGGTAGCATCTTCAGAGAGCAAAATAAAGACGTGAAGAAAAAGGAGAGAGACAGCTATCTTGGATTCACGTACAATCTGAAGATCAAAGATAAGCTAGAGTGTGGCAAGAATTCCTACATTTCTTCCTTTATTTTCTTATTTCTATTATTCAAACTTATTTGAGAATGATGATGAATGATTTTATTTTGATGTTAACCTTTCCACCTATGAGCTAAATCTTTTCTAGGTTGGAGTTATTTGGGTGAATATTTTATCATCTTTAAAGCCCATGAATTGAGATTGCCTTTGTCATTATTTTATTCGATTTATGTTTATCTTAAATACATGCATGCAAGCTCTAGACATACTTGATTGTGTGATGTGTTCTTAGATTTATTTTTAATTCTAAAAAGATCAAATATATTGGATCTTGAATCATTTGATGCAAGCGAATACTCGACAAAATATTCGTAACACTCTAGACATAGACGTTGTGAGTTGTATAGAGAAGAACATTCATTGTAGTTATTAATCCAAAGTTCTATAGACATATAGTAACTTAGATTTCTAGCTTAAGATCTAGCTATCGAAAGAGGCAAGTTACAGTACTGACTCTCTCAGCAGTTTATTAGACAATATTTTTCCATGGCATTATTTTGATATGAACATTTCGCCTAAATAATTCCAGCCCTATTCATTCAACAATAGAAATACTCTTTATTTTCTCTGTAATTTTCCACAGCATTTTATTTTCCATATCAATTCTTTGTTTTTAGCATTTGATTTCATTAATTCATTATACAAACATTTTGTTCAACTTGAGAATATTTCCTACTATTCAGTATAATCAATAGGATTATAATAATTTACTCAATTTCTTACCAATTTTTGATCCCTGTAGAGACGATACTTACTTATCACTTTATTACTTGAATGATGTGTACACTTGCACAATTGCATTAGTTCTTTATACGCAAAAAGTTTTTGGCGTCATTGTCATGGATCAGTAATATTGGTGAAAAGTTGATTTCCTGTTATTTTTGTTAGAGCAGTTAATTAATAGTTTATTTTATTTTTCAGGTTTGTATTAGTGCATGAGAAGAAGTATTCAAGAGGATACAAAACATTGTTTTGATCCTAAAATTGAAAAGACATTAAGGCGAAGAAGAAAAGAGTTAAGAGAAATGGAGAGAATTAGAAATGATCCAATAGAGAAGATCAAGTACTTCAGAATGAAAGGAATGCTGATATTCCTCGAATCATAGATGACAAAGGCGGACCCATTCGAGAACATGTAGTGCCTATTTTGGATTATCTAAATCCAGGAATTGTTAGGTCACATATTCAAGCTGAATACTTTGAATTAAAACCAGTAATGTTTCAGATGCTACAAACCATAGGGCAGTTTAGTGGTTTACCTACTGAAGATCCAAGATTGCACTTGAAACTTTTTCTTGAAGCCTGTGACTCATTCAGGTAGCAAGGTGTCCCTGAAGAACCCCTTAGATTAAAATCGTTCCCTTATTCATTGCGAGATCGTGTCAGATCATGGTTGAATGTGTTACCATCAGGTACGGTGGCATCTTGGAATGACATGTGTCAGAGATTTCTACTTAGGTACAATCCTCCTAACATGAATGCCAAGCTTAGGAACGATATTACATCGTTTAGGCAATCGGAAGATAAAACATTATTTGAAGTATGGGAGCGTTTCAAGGAACTAATTAGAAAATGCCTGATGCATGGTTTCCAACACTGGACACAAATGGAATTATTTATAATGGATTGAATGCCCATACAAGAATGGTAGTTGATGCATCTACCAATGGGACTTTGCTAGATAAATCATATAATGAGGTATGTGAAATTCTAGAAAGGATAGCTAACAACGATTATCAATATCCAACTATAAGAGTGGGTACTGGTAGAAGAGTTGCTGGAGCTATGGAACTTGATGCGATCACTTCATTAACTGCTCAGGTATCTTCTCTAACTAATATAATTAAAACATTGAAGAGACCAGCTTTAGTGCAGGAAATGAAAGCAACCGACCTAACATGTGTCTATTGTGGGGAAGATCATTTTTTGATGAATGCCCATCGAACCCGGCATCAGTATATTACATGGAAAATTTCAATTGGAACAACCCATATTCCAACACCTACAATCCAGGGTGGAACAACATCGAAATTTTAGCTAGAGTAATCAAGGATTGGGAAATTCAAGTAATATTGTTTGACATAATTCTATTAGTGCACCCCCTGATTATAATCAACCAATGCCATGGCAAAATGTGCAACAAATTTCGTCATCTCCAACATCAAATATGGAAGTTCTATTAAAGGAATACTTGGTTAAAATGATGTTGCAATCCAGAGTCAAGCTGTGTCCCTACGAGTTCTTGAAAGTCAACTGGGGCAGATAGCAAATGCTTTAAATTCGAGACCACAAAGAGCTTTACCAAGTGATATTGATAATTCGAGATCACAAGGAAAAGAGCATTGCAAAGCAATCGCTCTCAAAAGTGGAACTCAGTTGAATGAAGTTGTTAAAGATGGCATGATAGAAAAGCATGACTCAAAACTCGATCATCAAAAGATCTCAGAACCAACTAAAAAGCATACATCAACTAAAAATGGTCAGCCAAAAAATGTTGTGGTAGAATCAAATCAGGTTGCCAACAAAAATGCCACAGCAAAACAATATCAGCAACCTAAAGGATGACCACCTCCACCATTTTCTCAGCTAATTGATGTGTAGAAAGGAAAATTGACTATGAGGGTGAATGATCAATAGGTTACATTCAACATATTCGACGCCTTAAAATGTGTTGATGAGAGTGAAGATTGTCAGGCCATTGGTTTGCTAGAAATGGCAATGGAAGAAAAGTTTGCAAGACGTTTGCCTCAGCAAAAATATTCTATGTCCAAAAGTATGTTTAAGCAGCAAATGCTCAACTCACTCGGTCAGTTGCAAAAGTAACTCAATCTCTTTGAGACTTAGCAACTTCAAATCGCTGCGGAATTGGAAAAAGTGTAAAAAACTATTTTCTATTTTTCTTTTCTTTAATTGCTTTACTTTAATTTTGTTCTTATTATTTTTATCTTTAATTACTTAATGTTATATTCATTTCTAATTTATCGCCTTATTAATGAGATCACAGAGCCTGATAAAGAAAGGGAGGATTTGTACCTAATGAAAAGGAGCTGCTATCGAATGAAAATGAAGGAGACGAGGATGAAGCTGAAACTGATGAGCCTAGACCTACCACATGTGCATAATGTGCTTGTCGTCCACCCCATTGTTACCATGTTTAATAGGATTCATTTCCCTCTTTATGAGTCCAACTTACCATATGTTGGGGTAACATGATCCTTTTTTTCACTTTATGTTTCCCTCTCTTTCCAAAACTTCATATCTTGCCTTTTGTTGTGGTTCAATGAACCTGGTCACAGTTGACCAAGCTTACTCCACCTCCTTGCCATCCATACCACTCATTTGCTTCTATATTCTTATTTTTTTCATTTATTGCTTTTTCATTCTCTCCTTTTTGACAAATAACCACCACCTTCAACATGTTAGAGTATGCCCAAAGATCAATCATGAGATGGTTGTAATAACATACTTGATTTCTCATGTTTATTAATATAAGGCGTTACCATTATTATTTTAGTTTCTTTTCTGTATGTATAAATAAACTGTTTTATAATAATGTCCTAAGAATAATATGATTATTCTTAAAAGTTCCTTAGTCAAGTATTATTGTTGGATAGGACAACGATAATGCATTAAGACTAACATGTAGTTGGTTGATGATACAGAGTTGTCATTGATATGGAATGTCAGAATCAATGCATGAATATGTGTGTTAGAGAACAACATATTGGACTGACCCGTTATGAGTATGTTTTTTAGATTATTATGTAATTGTCACAACATTACTCATAGTGATTAATATGTATATGATCCTCAGACTTGAGATCATCATAATCCCAACATCATGAGTTGTATATTTTGATACAATCAAATGTACACTGTAACTGGTTGTTCTATAAAGGCTGATGTTGGATATACCACGATCTATGTAGAGGGATATGTTTGATCGAGATAGGATAAGCCCCTCCTACATAATGGGAGTAATATCTTAGGCCACTTGATTGAGTGAGACTAGAAATGCATGGCCATGCTCAAATAATTTGATATGAGATGTCATACTTATTTGTATATCATAGTCTTCTTAAGATATCAAGGAACATGGAATGGACTATGCAAGTGTGACTATTCCATGACTTGTGTCTAATCCAGAGATAAAGGACTTAAGGATTATTGCATAAAAGGTTAATCATAAAAAGGTTATATCGAATCATGATTTCTTGTGACTTAGGTAGCAATGATGCATTGCTAGATGCCACTCATTGTTTGTAACATTGGAATTGTTCTAGTATTACTACTAACGTTACAGTAACCTACAGGGTCACACCCTATAGTTGAAATGAACAGAATAAAACATAGTTGGTATTGTGTTTGGTTGTCGCTTGAATTAAATTAATTATAGAATTAATTTAATTGGGTAATCAAATATCGAACACATTATGTACAAGGTTGTTGTACGCATTATAAGAACATAAATTTGGTTAGTATATAAATTCAAATAAATATATAGTTTACTGAAATCATTATTATAATTAATGTAATTATACTTTTCGATTTAAAAACATTTTTATATTTATTTAATTTCTATAAACCCTAAAAATAGATATAAAATCTCGTTTTTCTTTGTTTGGGGGTCTAGCAACCGCCAAAGCAAAGTCTTCTCCAAAACAGTTTTGAGGATCCCTTCCGTTCATTGTCAACAGGGTGGAGTATGTAGAGGCCGGGGTCACGATAGATTGCGACTTGGTTCGATAGCAGATCAAACTACTCGTTGTTAAGGCGTTGCTTTCTACTCAGAATAAACATTCGGTAATTTCGTAATCCTTATCACCCCGATTCGTTCCTCACACATGGACCCGTGGTTAGGATCGCCGAATTTTTAATTTTTTCGCTGCCCCATAGGGGTGCCGGCGATCCAACACAACCATCATTTAAAACTCTTCTAGCATGAGCTATAGGTTCACCACCTCCACACCACCATCCAAGGTTCTCATCTCTTGTCTTCTTTTGATCACTGCCCTTCACCGCCACCGTTGCCACCGTGAACCACCGCTGGAAAACCTTTCTCCGCCACTATTTTTCTTTTTTATTTTCTCTCAATATTGTGACTGAACCCTCCCACTTTTTTATACTTTTTCTCACCTCATTAGACCACCGCCAGACCATCGTCGCCGCCACCGACTTCATTTTTTTTCCATCGAGTTTCGATTTTCCCCTTTTTTTCTCTTTCGATCTCTCCATCTCTTCTAAGGATTCAATCATCCTATTTTATTTATTTTTTGACCAAGACTCATCGATCATATATTTTTGTAGATTGTTAAACCTCCCCACTCCTTCTTCAAGACTTATCAACGATATCGTAGTATTGTTAAGTAGTGTAAATGCATGAGGGGTGTTGGGAACATTCTTTCCTCTCTATTGTTTTTCCTCATAGTTGAATGGTGTTAAGACACGTTTGTTTTCATGTGTTAACATTTTGTTCCTATATTCTTTGAAGGCCCAAACAACGCCAATCCAGGAGATTCTTAGTGTGATAATCAAGGCATCAAATCTAAATCTCGATTTAAGGACGGTTTAAGATGGTGGACGAGTTAAGTTTTAATTTCTTTTAATTTTATATGTTTATATGTTATTGTATTATTAAAATAAAGAAAAAATGTTAAAAAGAAGAAAAAACATGATGTTTTCTTCTCCATTTGTTTTGTTCATTATCGAACCTCCATGGAAATAACCTCAAGGTTTGGCCATGGTTATATCTTTGCATGGTAAGCTATTTTTCATTTGTTTCTAATAATTTTTATGCCTTTAAGATCGTTGCAACTAGGTCCAACTAGCCCGTACCTTCATTTTTGAAACTGTTAAAGATTTTGAATTTTACCATTAATGAATATTTGTGATTTTAAATGTTAAATGATGAAATTTAAGTATTAGTTGTTATTTATGAGTATTTTGTTAAGTGATTTTTGATGAATTTAACGATTAAGGATTAAATTGTTGAAATAGAAAAAGTACAATGATTTAATGTGTAATAACAAAAAATATGAGTTGTAGTAAGGTCCCAATAAATTAGGCTCAGCTTAAATTTGAGAAAAAATGGCTAATTTTCATGTTTTAGGCTTAGGGACTAAATTGAATAAAAGTAAATTATTGGGGCAATTTTGTAAAAATGTCAAAAAAGACTAAATTACATAAAATGAATTGGTTTTACTTTCTAAATTAATAAATTGAATGAAATTTTTAATTTAGATCAAGAACGAGTGGAAAATCGAGGAGAAGAGGAAATTACCAAATAGCCCCTATACTTTGTCATTACCGCAATTTAGCTAGGTAAGTTCATATGAACTGTACTCAGTATAATTTTGTTTAAATTGAATGTTTATTTTGTTGTTTTTAATGTAAACGAATCAATATATATATGAATGTGTCCATATTATGACGAATTGACGATTATCAAGTCCCGGTTGAACCTTAGGAATTCATAGGATAAAAATAACATGTCATTAAGGTTACCATGTTTTGGGCACCGATCTTGAATGTCCTACTGATGGCTGAGGTCTTACATTTATTGTGGATACTCAACAGCTTGTGTGAGCAGCATTGCGTATCTTATATCTGACCGTCAGCTTGTGTGAGTAGTCCCATTTCATAGCTCATGTGAGCAACGATGTAAAGGAAAAGAAAAGGAAAAATTATATGTTTAGCTCACTTTATGTGAGCTTTCCCGCATATTCGATGTTATGCTAAGTGGTTCAACGGGCATGAAAATGAAAGGAACGGTAAGTGTTCAAATGAACTATGTCATGAAACTATGAAAATGATTGAAAAGGAAATGCTCAATAAAAGTATACCTATGTTCATGAAAATGATGATTTTAAATGAAGTTGTTCATGTAAAATGACTTACCTTATGTTAATTCAAGTGAATTATGAGTTGATGCACTAACATGTGTTGTTGATGGTGCTTAGGCTTGTGCCAAGCTTAGGGTTGGATTATATCATGCTTATTCTTAATTATATACGTTGAAATGGTAAGTGACCAAATGTAAATATGCTTATGTTCATAAAAAGGTTGTATGAATCAAAAGATATATTTTTCTTATGAAATGGCTTATCATATGGTTGATCCCAAAAGAGTTATGTACAAATGCACTAGCCTGTGTATTGATGATGATATTTAGGTTTGTGACAAGCTTGTGTAATTGGTTGATGTTTATGTCTTGTATTATGTAAATGATACAGGTAAGAAAAGGTAATGAAATGGTAAGTTCATAATTGAGATGTAATATGATGATATAAAATGATTGATGAGTTAAAGGACTTACTTATATGTGAGAAATTTACTTATGCTATGGATGAATTTATCTATGTCATGAATAAACACACTAATTCGTGAATTGATGATGTTATTTAAGCTTATGCTAAGTAAATGGAATGGAAAGCAAGTAAATGAAATGGAAAGTAAGTAAATGGAGTGGTTCATAGTCTTATGAAAAGGTTAATGAATGTGCAATATGTCTTATAAATCCTATTATTTTAGGAATGAAAAATATATGTGATGCTGATGGACTTACTCATTTGTGAGTTGATGGTTATATAGTTTGATAAATCTTGTGGCATTGGTATAGGTTTATATTTATACTATAAAGTTCATCATTGAAATGGAATATGATGTTTAAAGTTTATACAAACTTACTAAGCATTATGTGCTTATGTAGTTTTCTTTCCTATGTTTTATAGATAATCGGAAGCTTGATCGGTTTGGAAGCTCGTCGGAGATCTATCACACTATCCAGCGATTATATCAGTAGTTTTGATGTGTTGGTCAAGGTTATAATGGCATGTATAGGTGGACTTATGTTTGATGTTGGTTGATCGTTTGGCATGTATATGTCATTTTGGTTAATATACTTTTGGTATGTTTGATGCATTGATGATATGAGTTTATATGGCTAAGATTTAATACATGTTTCAATGGTCAACATGGTATATGATGGAATAGTTTTAAAGTGATCAAAATAGGGTAAGTTTTGAATGGTATTGGACTTGATGTGTATTCATGAATTGTGGTAATGTTTCTATGTTTAGGTAAGATTTGATTGAATGGATTTGAGGTGCCTTGTTGGCATATTCGTTGAATGGATTTATAGTCTATTGAAATAGTCATTTTGTGCATGTTTTGGTAAGGTTTTGAAGCCTTGAAGTTGTGCACAAATTATGTTTAGGTACAAGCTTGAAATAGGTGAAGAAAATGGCTTGATTTTGGCCAATTTCATGTCCACACGGCCTAAGACATGGGCGTATGTCTCAGTTGTGTGTGACACACGGCCATGTCCCTTGTAGGTTTAAAAGGCATTCAAGTCAGGTAATTATACGACCTAGCACACGAGCGTGTAAGGCTATTTCGAGAGTTGCATGACCTGGCACACGGGCATGTGGCTTGGTCGTGTGACCCAATTTCAAAAGTTACACGAGCACGAACACGGGATGGGACATGACCGTGTGTCCCTATTACGATTGTTACATGGCCTGAGACACAGGCATGTGTCTCAGCCGTGTGAGTCACACGGCCTGTAGTTCAATTTTTCCAACTTTTTCTTAAATGTTCTAAATGTTTCTGATTTAGTCCCAAATCATTTCTAAAGTGTTTCTAGGGCCTCAAGGGCTCAATTAAGGGACATTAAGCATGTGAATGAATGATTTGTGCTATGATTATATTAATGTTTGGAAATGTATGTTTTTATGTTACAGTTTGAAGGCAATGCTCCGTAACTCTATTTTGGTGACGGATACGGGTTAGGGTGTTACAAATTCCAAGTGTTCCTAAAATTATTATCCATGAAAACTATGATTTGTGATGTGACGATGATATGTGTGCAAATCTCATCTTTATCTTATGTAATACATAGCTTCATTGATATGTGATGATCTAAATATGTGTTATATATATGTGTGTGTGTGTGATCAGATCCATGATTTAATATGAAAATATATTAAAGCATGCTAAAGTGAATAAAAAGTGAATATTATGTGATATATGAAAATGTGAGCATGTTTACTGCAAATGTGTAAAATTGAGAAATATGCGACTATGAGCATGACTACATGAGAAATGCGAAAAGTGATTATATGTGCTAAATTTGAAAATGGTCATATCACATGCATGGGGTGGGTTTTGTGAAAGGTGGAAGTTATGTGGCAGTTTATCTGCGATTATATGGTCGTTATTGGCAATTATGTGGTGGCTTGTCCACAAATGGTGTGTTATTAGATGGACAGGTTCTGGGAAACTCGATATTGGTGTGTAGCGGAGATGGGTAGGAAATTTTATAAAATGTGCATCGTTTTAAAATATGGATCGACATGTTCATGCATAAGTATCAGTGTTAGAGCTTGTGATTATTATGAAGATTGATATGTTGAGATTTATATTTTGATATGTATGTGATTATTTTTGTGATGGTCTCACACTGGGCTTGTAAGCTCACCCATCTTATGTGTATGTTTCAGGTAATCCTCGTAATTAGGACTCAGATGCGGATTTTCGGTAATGCTCTCGGAAGTGAACTTTTTAAATTATGGACTTTATATCATTTTATGAAATTTGATTTGGGTTTGTTTTAATAACTTTATGGGACTTTATTTTGGGGATTTTTCATTTTGATTTGCATAAATTGCTTGCATGACATTAAGTTTTAAAAACTGCATAAATTAGTATTTGATAAGATTTTGCTTAAAACTCGGTTTTTAAAATAGAATCTATCAATAACACATTTTTTCGCTGCATTTCTGAAAAATGAGTATTTAATATAATTAAACTTAGTTTTCAAAATTATTGATGTTTACAAATGAGTTCTCTAAGACATTTGATTTATGAAGTTAATATGCTTTTATTTCTAAAATATTGATGAATAACCAAGTTCTCCAATTTTAAATAAAAAGACAATTGATTTAGAAGTATGATTGAAAATCCGAAATAGTTTTGAATAAATGATTCAATATTTACAATTGAGATCTTATTTATTTCGATTCCTGAAATTTGCACAATTTTTATGAAATTAAAAATAAACGCTTTATTTCATTGTTTTGAATTGATAAGCCAATAGTTTTAAAAAAAATTCAAAATTTCAAAAGTTTATTTCGGTCATTTTCGTGGACAAATGGTTTTTGGAATGAGATTGAAAATAAAGTTGAACATTCGATTTTACTAGTTTTGAACGAACTATGCAAATGGTTTTAAAAAATACGTTTGAAATCAAGAAAGTTTTTTTAGGCCATTCCAGTGACCAATGTAGCTTTTCGAATTTGGCCATATCGACTGGGCCGAGTTTGGTATGTTACATCCCTAATGTTACAAAGTTAACTAACAAACTTATTTAAATTTACAATTTAGTCCTTATCATGATCTATGCTTAATATCTATCAAATTCAAGACTAATTCATCAATTTTGCAGTAATAGAAACTTGCTAATTCAACAACTTGACAAATTGATACATGGGCTAGCTAGGGTAAGCTCCCATGATCATAAATCTATAAAAAAAATACAAGAACTTGAAAATTTCCTTGATGAAGCTTAAGCTCCAAAAATGGAGTATTCTCCCTTTTTTTTTTCTTGTTAGGGACGGTGGAAAAAGATGAATACTCATTTTCTTCCACTAACTTAGCTTTTATATTAAGGTTATATGTTAAACAACTTTAATTAATTAGTTTACTTAAGCTTTATTATACTAATATAGACATATTAATTAAGCTAGTGGAAACAATCCACTAATTCATGATATAAAATTGTTAAATAATCATTTTGGCCCTTGGATAATTACTATTTAAGTCCCCAATCCTTTTCTTAATTAAAATTCAATAGCGATTAGATTTTTACAATTTAGTCCCTAAGCTTTAATTAACTAATTTTTCGGTTAAATTACTAAACCAAACCTTACTATAATTTCATATTTACCCCGTAAATATTTCTATTTTATATTTACGGATTCGATTTACGCAAATGGGATTCCAAAACTACATTTTTCAACATCACTAAAATTCAAATTTTTACATTTAGCACGAACAACTTATGTCTCTATAAATGTACTCTTAGCAAAAAAAAAAAATAAGAATATTATTAACGGCCTTTTCAATAATTACAGGCATTTCATCATTAAAATGGTTATAGTGACAAGTTCTTCCATCTCTTGCAATTAGCTATCATAACTGTACAAACTTTTTAGCATCGAGCAAAATTCCTTTCAACATAAAATGTAACTTTTGTGATGATAAAGTATTTGCCGCTATAAAAGGGACGAGTACTTTTCGCTGTTGTAATTCGTACTTGTAATGAAACAAATTTCATCACTATTATCTTTATTAATACATTTAGCAAGAGATAGAAGTCCTGTTACCATAATGGCCTTTTTCTAGCAACATGCAAAATTTTGTCATTAGCTACTCTTTTTTTTTCTTTTTTCTTTTTTTCTTTTTTTTTTTTGGCTTTGAGTTTGTAGATCTTTTTATCAACCAAAATAAAAGAAGAATTTTCTAGCAACGAATAAACTTTTTGTTGCTATAATGAATAGATAAATTTTTAATTTTATCATTAAATTTTGTATTTTAAATTATCAACTTAGATGACATCATTAAAATAAAAGTAATAAATATGAATTTTTTAATTTAGTAGAAGAGAATTTTTTTATATATATAGTGAACTTTGAAATCAATGCCAAAGTAAAAACAATGCAAAAATGGGTAGAATAAATTGAAAACATAATAAGAACAAAAATTTTATGACCTAAAAACGAAGATAAAAATAAAAAAAATAGTTAATTTTCAATCCAATTGGTAAAAAAAAATTATAAATAAAATAAAATCTAAATCTAAAAATATTTATACAATTACTCATTATATTTATGTTTTATTTCTCTGAGTTCGCGTGTATCTACTTCAACTAAACCCAAATTGAAAAGGTTTAAATATGTTAAAGATTCATTTATTCTTTTAAAATTTATATTTTTCTATTTTAAGTTTTAGATATTGAATCATTATACTTTTTATTTAAAAAATTTGGTCCCTTCAATTTTGCCCTTAAAATTGTTGATGTAGTTATTATTAAAAAAAAAAAGGTAAAATAACTTTTTTTTAGCCCTTAACATTTACCTTTTCTTTGTCAATTTAGTCTTTATTCTTTTAAAGTATATATATAGTTTCAAAAATGTTTTAAAAATTAAAAGTTCTTTCACACTTTCAAAAAAAATAAAAAAAAATTGTGAAAAAAATAAAAAAATCTTATAAATTAAAAAATATTTTTTTAAATTCATTTCAAATAATTTAAAAAATTAAAAATATAAAAATTTCCAAGAATTCAAAAATGTGTTATTTACTCCAAAAATGATAATAAGGTATCTTCAAACTTTGAGTTATTCATTCGGTCCAAATGGAATAAAATTTAAACATATTTTTTTTATTTTAAATCAATTTAATTATATATATTTTTATGTAAATTTAATTATAAAATATATAAAATATTACTATAAAATCATTTTTAAATAATGATACATACTCCAAATCTGTTCAAATTAATTTTAATATAATTTTTGTTCAAAATACACTATATTAAAAGAACTTTATATAAAAATGGACCCTGTTTTGGCAAAACACAAAGGTAATGAATTAATTCTTGAAATTTTTATATAGTATATTTTACACTAATATTTAACATAATAATTTCTATATAGTATATTTTACACTAATATTTAACATACTTTACACAATATATGTAAATTCAAATGGAATTAATTTAGAATTTGTATCCTTATTTAAAAATTATTTTACACTAATATTTAACATACTTTATAATTAACTTTAATTAAAATTATTTATGATATATAAATGATCTAAGTTTAATTAAAAAAATATTTTCAAATTTAATATGGAATGAATGAATAGCTCACACTTTAGAGAGGCTTTATTACCATTAGAGGCATTCATGGATGATGGTAGGTTGAGGCTCAATTTTAAAACAATTTTTAGTTTCAAGTTTATTTCGCCCCTCCATTTGACTATTTAAAATAATAATAAATTGTTTTATATTAAATTTCATTATAAAAATTAATATTAATATAAAATTTTATATTTTATTGTTTTAAACAGTGAAATGGGCCAAGTCAAGTCAACCAAAAATTAAAAATATAAACCTAAACCCGTCTCGGAACAAGTCAAGATCATCGAGTTGGTTGGGTTACAAAACCATGAACACATTAATTCAAGGAGAAAATATCATAGTTTTTTAAAATTTTGACAATGTTTTTAGAACCAGACCGATAGTCGAGCCCGTCCAACCACTATGTCTCAGTTTGACCATACAAAACAAATACATTATTAAAAGAACTCAAAAAAGTGTAAAAATTCAAAAATTATAATTATCGATCCAATAATCAATCTAACCGTTTTTAGTTTGGTTCAATTAGTCTCTACTGGTTCGCAGGTCAATGCATTTTTCACCTCTCACTAGACTGATACCCCCAACCGATTCTCAATCTAATCGATCTAACCGACCAATTCGATCCAATTCAAACAACACTAAATTTTAAAATTATTATATATATATATTTAAAATTTTAAAAATATTATAAATCATTTTTGTTTTTAAATTTTAAAAAGTTTTTTAATTTTTTTCATATTTTTTTGAATCGTTTAGAAAATATTGTTTTTAATTTATAGTATAAAAATATAATTTTAAATTTTTTTATGTAACTAAAAAATAAACACCAAATTAATAAACTGTAATCATTAAAAGTTAAAAGTTATTTGACGATTTTCAATTGCTACATCAATTTTCTATAATAATAATAAAAACCCTGCTACATCAATGACTTAAACTGCAAAATTAAGCGCAAAGACTAGAAATTTCTCAAATAAAAAATATATAAAATATTCAATGTCTCAAAAATTAAAATATAAAACTAAAATTTAAATTTAAATTTTAAAAGAGTACAAAAAATCAACATATTTAAACCAATTGATAACTCTAAGTTAATCGAGACAGTCATCTCTGGATCTCTCTTTATCAGGTTTGTACAAGGATTGTATCCACTTATCAATTTTCTTGAAATTTCTCCTACTAATTGTGTTCTAAGCATATTCGAACATGAACATGTATACAGAAATATAACCATGTAGATATCACCCGAATAAGAAAAAAAATTATACCCGTATCAATCAAATCTGAGTCCACGTACCATATATTCAAGTCTACCGAACTACCAACATTTTAGATACCGCAAATCTAACTATGACCGACAAAGTAGGATCAAGAGCTGTTATTGTTTCAAAGCATGCATCGAGTCAATCCTCCAATTGGCTATGTGTCACTTTTCTTTTTCTATTTCAATCAAATTACCAAAGTGACTGTACATCTGGTTGTGAAATAAACCGCCAACATGGGGCCTTGAAATAGAAGAATTTCCAACTGGTTGTTCTGAATCTTGCATAGCCCCCCATTCATTTCTGCCAAAAGAAAACAGTACCCCCCAAACGTTAGATAACCATTATGAGTTACAAATGCATTACAGAAGCCCATTTTTTCAGATGGATTATTCAGTGAATGGATACAAACACTACATTTATACCCTCAACAGTTCAATAATGATAAAAGACAAATTAATACGAGGAATAACTCCAAAGATACCATCATCATCAGCTTCACTACAAGCAAGTTCTTTAACACAGAGTATATAGTAATAGTAATAACCAGAACACTGTAACTGGAATGATAGTCAACAGTTGCACCATTTAACCTCAATTGGTCACATACTAAGATTTAAGCCACAGAATTTACTTCCCAGTGACCAAAGAAGCATGCAATATAAACCAAAAGGTAGAAGAAAAGAAATTTGGAAATCTTTGATCGACCCCATTTCTACTGCTGAGATTCAAGAATAATCTGACTTTTATGGAACAGTTCTAATATACAAACTCAACATCAAATCAATGATATTCATTGCTACAATTCCTAACCCTAAACTCTAAAACACTAATCACTTGCATTGGCACAATCCTACAGTCAATTAGAGCCAACTTAAAATGCCAACAGTGAAGATATCTCACCCAAATCAATGATTAAACGATTCAACAAATAAAATAGACAAATGTGAAATACTAGCATTTAAGGGTAGGATATATGTTTGATTGACTCACTTGGGCCAACAGCTTGCAGCAGACGGCTCAAATGGATAGGTGCCTGCAGATCCGTTGAGACTCCCATAATTCATTTCCTCCAGAGACTTGTTAGGAAAACGGTTATCACTGCCACATAATGGTGGAAAGGAAGTATCCTGTAACCATGGATCATGATCACTCAGGCCAGGTACAGGACTGAATGTACCACCATTCTGGCCATTACCAAGAAAAACCTTCTGAGGAGATCGTTTACCAGCAAGTATAGGGTCCTCTTTTGCAAACAATGACACCATAGTTTTCTGAGAAGAAAGGTGCAAAAGGTCATCCTTGTTTGATCTATTATGTTCCAGTGGTAGAAGCCAGCTTGCTGGATCACCCATCAAGCCCAGACCATCCTGACCAAGGGGAGAACTGCTCCACATCTGCCATGTCCTTTTCTCATTTGCATTAGTATCATCCACAGAAGAAGTTTGAAGATCTTGGGCCTTAGGGGTAGCAGAACGTGATCTTGACAATGGGGATTCAATAGGTGAGGGCTTGTTAATTTCAGAAGAAGTAGATATATTCTTCAAACCACAAGGCCTTTCCGTTCCCACGTCCATCCCAAACCCAGCACCCAAGTCCAACTGAAAATTATCAAGCGACTCAGAAACAGGCCCAAGCAAGGATACCGGATCAGGAACATAACAGGGGTCTTCAAAGAGCTCTGGCTCTTCTGGTATAATTTCACTTAGCCCTTCAGCAGCACGAGGGAAAATGGGTTCAATTGCTGGTGAGAAACCTAAACTACTGCTGGGGACTCCATTTGTGTACATAGATATAAATGGTGATGGTAGTCCAAAATTGATAGGATTATCAAATGTCTGTATTGTTGAATGACTAGGAAATGGTGGGCTCTGAGCTTCTGGTTTATTCTTCAAAGTCGGTCTACTAATAACATTTGCATTTGAGACTGGAGGAAGGGAAGGTGAACGAGTAAATAACTGTTGCCAAGATTTTTTAGGTGCTGCCCACAGTTGGGGTTCTGAAAGCACCTGCATTAAACAACTCCATATTTTAGCATTGTATCTTTCTATATAAATTTCTACAATGTGTACCAAAGACCACATAATCTTCAAGAAAACATCAAATTCTACAGAAATAGAACACGCTGATTCCAGGGAAAATATGCAGTATGCCCAACCAAACCAACAAGCCTTGGTCCCAATATCTCCGGGGCTCACATTGAAAACCAAGACATGAAAATACGTGCTGGACCTCAGACATGGAAGAAAGTGACAATGATAATTCAATTATATTGACTAACAAGGAAAGCATGAAATTTTTCATTTAGCACTGGAAGCAGCTGGCTAATGGTTGCTCTTAATATAGCCATAGTAGTTTACTCTTACCTTGTAGTAACTTTGCATTTGGGATAATTTCAAAAGAAAATGCCTGTATTTTCATTATCATACAAAAAGGTAAGAATTGTACTAATTTACTAAAACAATGAACTCAAATAACAGGGTCAAATAACTTACAGAGTGGTTGATTTTAACATTCTTATCATCTCCATCCATACTCAACTTCCCAGCTACTCGTTCAGATGGACAGAAATCTCTCCTATTGGCTGAAGCATGGGCATGGTCTACAGGATTATTAGTTTTGTTTTCTTTTGCAATAGCAGGAATATTAGTATTCTTTCCAAAGAAACTACTTCCCGTAAAAGCTTTAGAGGATGACAAAAATGTACCCCTCATAGGGTCAAGGTATCTAGTTCCACCATTTCCCCGGCTAAAATTAATTGCAGGAGTACTTTTAATTCCATGTCCTGTTTCTAGTGCATTTCCCTTGAGATAATCAGACCCAGACCTCAGATGTTCCCGGAAATCAATCTCACACTTCTTATCAATGTCACGCTTCAGTTCAGTTTCCTTACCAGCTCTCTTTTCAAGCTCTTCTGTATCAGTGTGGCTCTTACTAAATGCTTTATCTTTCCTTCTCTCTTTAGACTTTTCTGCTTCCCTTTTTATCTCTTTCTCCTTAGCAGATGGTGATAATTTGCTGCAATCTTTTTCAGCCTCCAGTTTTTCATCCCTCAGTCTCCTCCTTTCTTCCACCAATCTTGCAACCTCCTCTCTTTGCTTTCTCTCTTCTTGCTCCAAAAGCTCCTTTTCTAACCTAGCCTGTCTCTTTTCTTCAGCTTTTCTGCGTGCTTTTTCTCCTCTGCTCTCATGAAAGCTTGTCCCATTCTCACCCCTCTTAGTCAACATGCCCCTGTGGTCTGCATCAGATGAAGCATCATAATTTGATGAACTAACCCCAAAAATCCTTCTCAGAAGCCACCTCATGCTCAAGAAGGACGTTAACAGTCTGCATGCAAAAATAACAATGCCTGAATAAGATTTCTTCGCCAAACAATCTTCATTTCCTCCAAAGTCACCAGTGCCATTCTTCCACCAATAGCTAGGTTTCCCTGCAACAGACCCAGTGACCCAGTTGCCATTCTCTAGCCAATCCTGCCCACACATCCACCCATTCTCCGACCATCCCTTTCCATTCAAGATTTTCCCACTTTTTCCAACAAGATCCTTAATGATCCCAGAATTTGAAATACCCAGACCAGGTGGACCTGGCAAGTCCAAAACAGGTCTCTTTGAAATATGGCCACAATAAGAGCACATAAAACGACCACCACTAGGTTTCTGATCCCTATATGGAGTCAGACAGTTCCGACTGCAATTCTATAGCCTCAAACCTCTTCCTCTCCCTGAGGCGTGCATTCCTTCTAACCCTCCAAGCAGATAGCCGGGGCATCAAAATCTCATACCAAAATAGAGTTGCCAAAAGCACAAAAACGCAAGCCAGCCTTGGGGACGTGATCTCGAATCGAAAATCAGGTGGCAATAGCTGAGAAAGAGCCCATAAACCTATGAGAGGTATAACTAACCAAGGCAGCATCGTAGCAACCCGGCGAGACCACTTCTGAATCACACACAGTATACACATTATCCTCTAACCCAAACCTATCTTCCCCGTTTCGAAAATCAGTGGCTAAAAAAAACCCTAAAATCAACCCTCCCAATCACGCAATTTCCTCCAAAAAGAGAAGGTCCCAAAATCGGACAATCAACCCAGGAAATCTCGTTCCAAATCGAATATATATATCAAAGCAGCAATCCTTCAAGAACCCTAAGCAGCATTTACAATCGCGAATCCTTCAAAACTAGAAATGAAAAAGAAAAAAAAACTAACGTGGAATTAATATTTGAATTTTTAATAAATCAAATACATAGAAGAATACATTCAACTAAAGCCCTAGAAATGGATGGATTCAGTTTTTTTTTTCTCTCTCTCTCTTATGTTATTTCCCGAAAAGTTTCTTTCTAAATGCTCAAAGGCAAGCGTGAGGGATTCGCGGAACTTACAGACTCAGAGTCCATTTCGGAGCCGAATCGGGTTGGAGCGGTATGTGAAAATAGATAAGAGAGATATGCAGAAGAAAATAAAGGAACCGTAGTATTACTGCAAACGATAATTAATTTTTAACACGCAATCTCTCTTAACCGGTTTTTTTTGGCCGCCTCTTTCTTAAACCGCTTCGTTGAAATGGTCCATTTAATATAATAATATTAAAAATTAATTGTTAGAATTTTTTATTTGTATAAGTTAGTTTTTTTAGGTAAAAGTATCATGGAGGCTCCTCTAACAAGAGTCGGATTATATTTCGCTCTTTTTACATTAGATTAAAATATAAACTGGTCTTTTTTATAAAAAATTTCATCTATTTGTATTGTTAAAAATTGATGTGATTGACAGAATAACCAGACAGGGATATGTGATGTGCCATGTGTATCTCGTGGTGACAGACAGAGACCAATTTTTAACAGTAAAAATGAATAATTTTTTTTAACAAAAGGACTAATTTGCTCTTTAATTAAATGTACAGAAGCTAATTTGCCCATTTTTTGGTGGAGGGGTAAAATGTAATTTAACTCCTAGTACAAGGGCGGCTTCCATGATAATTTTATTATTTTTGTTAAAATGTGTCAAAACCTCCTAATTCTTCACAAATTTAGAATTTAGTGTTTGCACTCCAATTTTCAAGAATTTAGTTTCTATACTTTTTTTATATTTCAAAATTCAATTCAATAGTTAACACAATTATTTTTTTTAATTTGTTCATGTAATATTTTAAAATAAAAAATATCTACTTAGTTGCCATGTAATTAAAAAATTGTATTATAATGAACCTGAATTTTTTTTAAATATTTTTAACAATATTAACAATTAGATTTAGATTCTGAAAGATGAAACGTAAAAGAACTAAATTCCTACCAATAAAAATAAAGAGACAATTTTAAATTTACAAAGAATACAAAAATTTATGATATATTTTAACTTAATTTTTTTATCATCCGCCTCCGATTATGCGTACCTTCTTGCCCTTTCTTAAAATTTTGGCACCTTATAATATAAGAAAAATCTGTTGATCTATTTTCCAACATGTTTATCCTTTTAATTGAAGATTATTATTTTTACTAAATTATAACACATTTTCACGGATGAGCGCGGAACAGGAAATTTAACCCACAAATTTATTAAAACTTTTCTTTATTTTTTTATTTTTTTTTCATTTTTTTAAGAAATATTTTTTAATATTCTAAGAGAGTGTCGATAATCAATATGCAAAAATTTATCTAAATTTTACCCATTGAAAAATGTTTTTTTTTTGAAAAAAAATTTTGGGTAAAAATTATTTTGAGGTTATTTGCTGAAAATCAATTTATAAAAATATAAAGAACACCAAAAACGCCCAAGAAACTGATACCAAATGATATGGATGAGTGCAGAACAATATCATAAGTTTGTCTAAGTTGTGAATTTGACTGACACAACCTGAGACGCAAACAAATCTAAGTCAAATCTAAGAATTTTAAAACTAAAGGAAGCGATTAAAATAAATAATTAAGATAGAAAAAACAATTAAATAAATCAATAATTAAATATGAACAAGATAGAATAAAGAAGAAAATAAAATAGATAGATGGAAAAGATGAAGATGGCGTGTAGAAGTCCTAAAGAGTCTTGGAAATCTGATGAGTTGACAATCCTCTTCAAACGACTCTAATTTTCCCTCCAAGAAAGAGAACTTGGTAAGAAAAAACTTGAAAATAATCCTTACAATCTAAAAGTATTGTTAAAACTTTTCTAAAAGAAAACTCGAGAGAAATTATTAAAGATAAATTTTTTAACTCAAAGTGAATAATGAATGAATTGATTGTGTACAATGAAGAGGCTTTTATATAGGTTAGCTAAGTAAATCCAAATAAAACTATTAAGTATACTGAAACTCTAATTAACTTAATAAGTAGTTTTAAACTAAACTTTTTTATTGACATAAAACTCTTAAATAACTTAAAATACTAAAAAATTATCCAAAATTCAGAATAAACTAATAATAAAGTAATAAAACTTAATAAATATAATATTAGACCCATAAGCTTAAAACTTGAACCCAATATGATTTAAACTCGAATAAAAAGCCTGAAACTCGTAATTTTTGTAATAATTTCGTTCAGAAATTCTGCTCACACAGTCTTCACTAAAATGGTCATAACTTTAGCTCCTGAATTCGAAATCGAGTGATTCAAAGTGAGTTTTGAAACTAATAGATAACTCTTCAAACACTACGCAGATATCTAAGCCCATAAATATCTGGATCCCATCCAAAATTTCGTCGCAAATTGACTAATATTTTCTACTTGAAAATTGAAAGTTTGGTTGAATTGACTTTGATAAATTTCATACATTCCGTGCAAGTTTCATTCCCCCTTTTAAAAATGAATTGACTTTAAACATAAGGTTTAAAACTAATAATAATATCAATACATATACAATATATATGAAATTAAAATAAAAACTAGTTTAAATAGTGAGTAAAAGAAAATTAACACTATAGAAAAATAGGTCTTTAGCGACATGTTTTTTTAAGCTTTTTAAGCATTTTAAAACACAAAATATATAGTGGTGTATAGGAAAAGTTGTAACAACTCAATTTTTAATGGTATCGAAAATGATGGTTTCAGAACCATGTTCTTCGATGATTGAGTCAATAAATATTATTTATTAATACTTGCGAGTCAATTATATTAAATTTTGATTTGAAAATTTTAGTGATTAGATGATTAATTAGAGCACAAAAACTAAGTTGTTAAAAACGTAAAAATTAATTGCTATTTATTTTTATTAACTAAAATGCTTGCTTAATATTATTCAAGAGTCTAAAGCACTATTTAAGTTGTAATAAACGGTTAATGCCTTATAATTAATTTATATTTTTTAATGTTAAAATTAAGTTAAAATATATTAAAACATAAAACAAAGTTAATGGCCATTTTCATTAATTTTTTCCCCTCTTCACCGTCGTTTCTCCATTGAAGAGAAAGCCAAAGCTTTGGGCCAACTTATTCTTCAAAATTGGTAAGTCATTTTTAACATTTTTTTTGTAATTATTTTTATTTTTAGAATCTCGGGAGTATAATTTAATTAGTCTTGAGATTAATTGGTAAAAATTTTAAAGTTTTAAAAGGTTACCATTAATGATTTCTTGAAGTTTTTTTTTATGTTAAATGGTAGATTTGTAAGCTTAGAAATGATCAATAATAAATTTGTAAAGTGGATTTTGTTAATTTTGAGTATCAGGATTAAATTATAATTATGTCAAATTTGACATGTAATTACTGTAATTTTTTATTCTATAGGGTTATAGATGGATGAAATTCAAAACAGATAGAAAAATGAAGCTTAAATGTGAAAGTTATAGTTGTTTCGATTTTAGGGACTAAATTAAATAAAATATGAAACTTTAAAAAATTGTGAAAATGCAATTAAGCTGTCATATGCATGGAATTAGAGGTTTTAAGGTAATTGGAACTGATAATTTGAAATGAATTACCATATAAATCAATATTTGAACCAACCAGTAGATAATTGAGGAAAAGGAAAAAAATGTTGATTAGTCCTTGACAATTCAATCATTGTTGTTATTTCCTGATAATTTCATAGGGTATAGTTATGTACTTATATGTATTGGTTGTGGTTGAATTGTGAATTTATAGTGTTAGTGTAACAACCCGAAAGTCAGTGGTATAAAAAAATACGGTTTTGGGACTCTGTTTCGATAAACCGAACTCGTATTTACAGAGAGTTATTTTTTTAAGTGAATTGAATTTTGGATTAGTAATTTGGCCGAATTAGCTATTAATTAACCGTCAGGGACTAAATCATAAAAGTTGCATAAGTTAATTGCTATAGGTTTTAATTGTTAAATGACAAAAATGGTAATTAAGCCAAAGCTCAAATTGGCAAGTAAACCATTTTATGTTTGATAGTGGACGGTTTGCTGGTATTTTTAATTATTATATATATTTTTTATTTGTTTATGAATGATGCTATAGACTTGTCTTCTTGGGAGGCTCTGTTAATCGAGTTAATATAGTATGAAAATTTAACCATTCAAAGTTAACTAAATAGGTAGAGTTGTTTGGAGTCTTGATGGAAAGGAAGGTTAAAATTTTATTAAAAAAAAAGAAGGGATGTCATAAGAAAGGGGGTTGCATGTAAAGACATTGGGGGACAGACCATGATTATGGCTGGCTAAATTTACTATCAACTTACATCGTTTTAACGATTATGGAAAGTGGAGGAAAATGGGACAGTGGAAGGGTCGTTGGACGGTAATAACAAGGAAATAAATGAATTTATTTCTTCTTCCATCCCATTTTTCTTCTTTGGCCAAGATTCAAATGAAAGGAGGGAGAAGGCACAGCTGCATGTTGATGAATGTGGGAGAATTTGCTTGTTTAAGGAAATTTTTTTTTCTCAAAATTGGTAACCTCTCAACCCCCCCCCCCACTATCTTCATATGGGTTGAAAAGAGAAAGAATGGACTAACGGTGATGCATAGCCGTGAGTTGTGGGAGGGAAGTCCTTTTTCTTGTTAGCTAAATTCTTTTGCTGCTGGAATTTTGATTGTGTGTTTGTGATAGCTTTCATAATTCACCCTAATGTTATGATTATTTGGTTCAGCTTGCAAGGTGGGAGAGAACTCAACCGGCAAAGGGGGGTCCAAGATAAAGTAGATAGCCTCGGCCTTACGAGGATTTTCTGTGAGTTTCGAACCTCAAATAATATATCAAACTTCAAAATTTTCCAAAAAAGTTAAAAATGAGAACACTCATGCTAAAATCAAATAGCTTAAAAACTTAAATAAATTTTTTAATATATATTTTCGATTAGCATTGAAAAATCACAATGGTAACTTCAGTTCTAGTGTAGAGCATGAAGTTTCACATGATAATTAATCTCGTTTTTATTAGGAAAGAAAGTTTAATTGAGCAGTTCAATTATTTATTCTAAATGGAGCGTCAACTTAAGTGGAGCCCCAGGTTCTGACAGCAAAATATCAGTAAAAATTCCTTTATCATATTTGATTTCTTTGAGAACTATTACATATGATTTTTGCAATGAATAAGAAAACCGAATGATTAGCATTTTTATAGAGAGAGAGAAACAGCTATAACACGGATGGCAAAATTGAATAAACAAGCATTTTTTTTTGAAAAAATTAATCAGAGCCGTAGAGATCTGCTGAAAGCTTTCCAAGACATGGGATTTTGGGGGTCAGCCACAGGCTTCTTCCCGGCATTTCCTTTCCTACCAAGGATTGGTTTCAGCAACTTCTTCAGGACCCTGTTGAATCCAGACCCGCGTCGCCCTTTCCGCCCCTTTGGCTTCACCGCTGGCGGCGGAGCTTGAAACTGTGAGCAGTACTGCGACCTTTTAGCAACGCTTGGCTCGGATAGGCTCCGACTCAATATGGCTTGGTTCAGCTGAACCTCGAAGGAAAGCCTCTCAAACTGGTCCAGCAATGTGCTCTGTTCGTCCCCGAACCTTCTTAGAACAACTGATATTTCGTCCATGCTTTTGTTTTCATTTGTTAAAACCATTTGCCTTTGCTCATCAAACTCAGCATTCTCATTCACCTAATTCTATCTAGCTATATATGTGTGAATCTTTGCTCTTCGCTTTTAGCTTTTGCTTTTTGGTGTGGGGAAAGCGGAGTTTGGAGCTGAGGATTGGCTTGCAACGGGAGGAAACTTAATTGTCCAAGCAAAGTAGCAGAAAAGCGTCAACACAACAGATCACCTACTGCTTGGAATGCGAGACGGTTCGCAATGCATAAATGGTTTAAATTTTAATTTGTTAATTTTCGCTCCATGTGTAACTTTTTTTTTTTACATGTTAGTTAAAAAAAATCAATTAATAGATATAAATTTTAAATTTCGAAAAATACAGTGATTAAGAATGTTAATATAAATTAAATTTACAACTTTATTAATAATATAATATTAATAGTAGAATTTAATCAAAAAAAAATTAATTGTTATCATTTGGTCAACAATAAAATTCCTAAAAAATATATAAAGGCTAAAATTGAGCTATATGAAAAGTGTAAATATTAAAATAATTAAATTAAAAGACATATAATATATAAGTATAAGTTTTAATAGCAGAATTTGATTACACAAAACAATGAGTAAAATAATGAAAATTAATATGAAAAAGATTCAATCGATCTTAGTAGAGTTCAAACAATAAAATATATCTTTGGACTTAACTCCAAACTCGAGATATATTAGATTTTATTTAGAAAATACAAATACGAACATAAAATATGAATTTGACACAAAAAATATTGTAATATAAAAATTTTAAAAAAATACAACATGAGTATGGAATGATGATGGTTTTTGAAATTGGATCCAACATGTATTGGTTGGGAATAAAAAGTTAGATTGGTTGACTCATGAACTAATATAAATAAAGTTAAAAATTTGTTGAACTTATTTTTTTTAAGTTTAATAATTTTTAATCGAACCAGTTGAATTTATGAATTAATAATTTTACTAGTTTGACAACTAATTTAATTCTAAAAATATAAAATTAATACTTATCAAATTCAACATGAACACCCAAATAGCATTTGAATTTAAAAACTTTAATTTTAAAAGATCTAGTATAACGAATGACTCATAATGTATTTGGAAGGAAAGAAAGAAAAAACTGTGTGGGCATGTCCAGTAATAGCTAGACCATATTTTGACTGTTTGGGTCTATTTTCTTTTAACGTGTCTTTAAGGTGAGCGTTCGATCGAATCGAATGAAAAAATTTTGAGTTAATCGAGTTGACGAATCCTATTTTATTATTCTAACTCGATTTGAAATTTTCTCGAATTGAGTCGAGTGAGATGGAAATCGAATCAAATCGAATATATTTGTTCGAGTTAAATTTAAAAAAAAAAAGATTTTGGGTCTTTATAATCACTATCACCCACCGTAATCATATTTTTCCATCGTAATCAAATTTGTTATTAACTTTCATACTTCATAATTTATTTATTAATCTTTTATATACGAGTTAACTTATTTGCTTGCTTAGTTGCTTCAATTATCTTCTGATTCTTGTTACTATGTATTTTGAAATTAAAAAATATATTAAATGTAAAAAAATGTGATTTTTTAATAAAAGTTATCTTAAAGATAAAATGTGAAATTGATACCAACAAAATTTTAACATGAATATTTTATAGCATCATCAATAAATCAATTTTAATAAAAAAATTATAAAAATTCAATATGATTAAACAATTCAATAATATAAATAGTAAAAAAATGTGAAATTTAATTTAATAATATAAATAGTAGATATAAATAAAATTATTAATATTTAGGTTTAGAAATTTTTTTGGATGATTTTAATTTTTGATTTGGGGTAAAAGGTGAAAAGTAAAAGTTTAGGGGGAAAATAAAAAATTTTGAGGGTTGAGAAAGTAAAATTTTGGGGGAAAAGTAAATGGAGAGAGAAATTTGGGGGGGGGAGGAAATGGGTTTGGGTAGAAGGGGGTGTTATGAGAAAGGAGTAAAAGTTTTGAGGGAAAATAAAGAGGTTTGAAAGTTTGGGGTAAAAATATAAAATATTATAGTTTGGTATTCGGTTTATTCGAATTATTCGAATTATTCGAGTTAATCGAATTCAAAAACCAAACTCGATTCGAACTCAAAATTCGAAAAAAGATTCGAATTGACTCAAATAATTCGATTAATTTGAATAACTCGATTCGTTTAACTCGAAATTCGATTTTATTTTTATTTTTTCGAATCAAATCGAATTTTACTCACCCCTGCATGTCCCCACTTATCTAACGTGTATCAAAATAATGTGTTGCACGTACTTGAATACTCTCATGATAGACGCGATCTTGTTCTATAGGGTTTTGTTTTTAATGCTTGAAATCAAATAAACTCGTTTTTCTAATAAAATCAAACGATTATTTTGATATAGTTTGTAAGGAAGATCTACAAAGCAATAGGTATGGTAATAGAAAAGAGAGAAGTGATTCGGTTGTGTACTTAAAATGGTTGAGCCTAAACCATGGATGGGAATTGTCCAAAGTTGTAAGCATTCTTCAGCCAAAACCGCAGTTAATAATGTTCCACTTTATTCTTCCTTTCAACGAAGTCATGTTTTGTTCTAAAGAAGCTTATTTAACACAAAAGTGGGTACGTACTACCACTAAGTACTGCTATCAATATCCAACTCGTGTTTTTCTTTTTCGCTTTATAACAAGATTGGCTGAAGCTCAGCTAACTATTACTTTTAGAGCTTAAATAGGATAAAGTAAAAGGTACTCAAACTTTTTTTTTTTTAAAAATTAAGATTTTTTTTACTGACAACTTGAATTTTTAAAATGTATCAAAAAGACTTTTAAATTTTTTCAAAAAAAAGCAATTAAGCTCTTGCTCTCTTTTCACTCAATTGGGTACTTAAACTTTCAAAATTCATCAAAAAGACCCTCAATTTTTTTCAAAAAAAAAACAATTAAGCCCATGCTCTTATTAAAAATTAGAAAGAAAATTATAAAAAATAATAAATAATAAATTTTAGAAAATTTATTAAATTTTAATAAAAATATAAAAAAATTCAAAATTTTTAAAAATTATAAATTTTTTTATAAAAAACATAAAAAATTGAAAAATGTAAAATTTTATAAAAATGATAAAAAAAATTAACTACCTCTAGTTTTTTCAATTAAAATCATCACGTGTCGCAACACAGCATGACATGTGGTAAAAATGATAAAAAATAAAAATTAATAAAAGTTATAGAAAAATTATAAAATGCTTCTTTTGATACGATAATTTTTATTATTATTTTTTAAAAATTTATATTTCTTTACATTTTGTATAATTTTCTTATGACTTTATAAAAATTTATATTTTTTATATTTCTATATATTTTATAATTTTTTTACGATTTTTATAAAAGTTTACAATTTATATATATATTTACAATTTTTATATTTTTTTCTAATTTTTAATAAAAGCAAGGGCTTAATTGCTTTATTTGAAAATGTTTGAGGTCTTTTTGATGCAGTTTGAAAGTTTAAGTATCCAATTGAGTGGAAAAAATATAGAGGCTTAATTGCTTTTTTTGAAAAGGTTTGAGGATTTTTTTGATATATTTTAAAAGTTTAAGTACCCAAATGAGTGGAAAAAAAAACAAAAACTTAATTGCTTTTTAAAAAATAATTAAGGGCTTTTTGCACCCTAAAGCTATTATTTATATATGTCTACCGTTAAAATTCTTCCTACTTTGCTTCTTAATTAAAAACATTTAATTAAGGGCTTATTGTAATCTTATTTATTTATTAATAAAAAATTTAATTTTTTTTTTACTTTAGGTAGAAAAATATTTTGCAAAAAGAAATAAACCATAAGATTAAAAAATAGACATTTTCGTCACATGAAATTGTAAAATTACTATTGTTTCAATTTTTTTTAAATTACTAATGAGATGTGATGTGATCCGGCTCGGTTGATTGAGTCGATTCACTTGATTGCCCGATCGTCGACGAGAAGTTTGTTCGATTTTGTAGATAGATGGAGTTAGATGATTTTTTATAGCGGAAGTTGAGAAAATGGGTTCAAAAGATGGTTTGGGTAGATGTTTGATAGGCTCGGTGAAATAAAGAAATATTGTTTATAATTTAATAGTTAAAATGGAATGGAAAAATAGAACTCAAGCGAAGAACGATTCAATACTATATGAAGTATTGCCCCGTGACTTATATTGCTTAAGGTGGGTTTAATGGATTGTCGAAGATGGACCTTGACCCGTTACCTATAGAAAGGTAGGAACCAAAGGTATAAAAAGGTGGATGAACGCCACACCAGGATGGTGATAAGTTCAAGAAGTCGGGTTGACGCCACTAGCGAGCTAGATAAGTCAGAACGAGACTCGTACGAAATAGGATAGGAGGAAACCTCACAATCAAGTTTTCAATAATCAAATTCTGTAACCTTTTACAATAAACAAGTAAGCTATTTATAAGCCTAAAATGCCTATTGATATTCGGCATCTATGTTGTTCACACTAACTTAAATTCTGGTCACACAGGTATTTAACATGTTCACACAAATAGCATTAAAATTCAGTTCATGCTTGAAGATGGTACATGAATTGGCCGAACCATCATGATGCTTCACTTGATGCATTCATGCATCCTTAGCCTTGAAGAATCTCCATAATTCCATGAATGTGCAGCTCTTTAATGATCCTACATCTCCCTTGGCTGAATGAGGCATTAATGTGCCTAAAATACTTGAATGGTCATCTTGAAAATGCATGAATCATGCATGAAACGTCCCATGTATTTTCCCCCATAAATATGATCCATGAATCTTCAAATACATGAACTTTTAGCAACTCCCTCTTGCATGAACGTCCCAAATGCATGTGCTCCTTTAAATGCCATCCATTGAACCTCAATTGTGCATGCACACTCCCATACATTGCACCAATCCGTTCATGAACCTGCAGCAAATTAAATCAGCAAGTTAAATGCATTTCAAACACATTAAATTAGCAGCATATGAACTCAATAATTTGCACATTAAATTTGGCCATACATATTAACAATTTTAGACATATTTAAAACATCATAATTAATTAAGTATTTAATTTAGATATAATTAAAACACTTAATTAATTATTTGTCCAGATTTTAACAAATTAACTAACTTAAGATAAACAACTAATTTAACTAATGACAAATTAAATGGTTTATTTCAGCAAAATAAATGCAAGCTAAAGAAAGCTAAAAATAAGCTCATTGGGTTAAGATTGAGCTGAATTGAGCTTGAGTGAGTTGACTTGAGCTCGAGTGAGCTGGAAACGAGCTAAACGGAGCTTAACGAAATGAAATTGAACTAATTCAGCTCGCATGGATTTGCAAACAATGCTTAGGGAGCTGATCCAAAAGTGTGCTCGGGGCATGGTCGTATCATCCCCTCCCTCTTTAAAGTGATTTGTCCCCAAATCGGGCCATTTACTCGCGAAAAATCGTTGAAGATTCTGAAAGCCACAATTAACTCGGATCAAAAGAAGCTCATTCGCATGCCCTCCCTCTTTAGGAGGGTACCACTTCACATTGTCACCTTTAAAAGAATAAAACGAATTAGTGACACGATGAAGATTAAACACAAAGGAACTTTTTGAGATTTGATTCACAGTTTGAACAAATAATCCAATACCGGGGTCGAAAATAGAAATCGTTCTTACCTTTTTCTTCGATGGAAACAAACATAAATCACAAGGCATTTGATAGCTATGGTTTTGGAAGTCAACTTTCCATGGTTCGATTACCTTAGGCAATGATATAGAATGGTGTTCACCGGGGTCAAAGACAAAATTTTCTCTTGCCATTTCAATTTGATTTGGCAATTTCATGACTGACTTCATAGAAGCACTAAGCAACTCAAAATCATTATCATTCAAAACATGTTCAGATCTTTTAGTCCACAGTTGAGAACATCCTCCGAAAACAAAATTTTGATTTTGACTTAACAAACCAACAAGATTCACATGGCTCATTTTCAAACTTAAAGACAAAGTATCATACAAACAAAGATTGTTTACACATTCATTCAAACAAATTTTACGATGCTTGCTTTCTTTCATGGATGATTCATAATAGCAAACTCCAGGATTAAAGACATGATTTTGACTACTCGATCCAAATGGCAAAAAGAGTCCTTTTATCTCCAACAATTTACACAAATTAAACAACGAGGGTGTTAACATACTCAAATTCAAACAAGCAAACCCTTTAAATTTCATTCGAAAAGATTTACAAAAACATGGAAATTTCACACCAAAAATTAGATAATCCACATGATCAACACAACCAAGCAGATGATATGTCAACTTTTGATCACACAATTCCAGATTTTGTTGGTGCTGATTTATTTGCTCTTCATCAAAAATCTTGCCAATGGCGTATTCATCAATACATTTCCATTCCTTTTCAACATGATCAGTGAGAATGAACATTTTATATGGGCTTTCATCTTGCGCATCCAAAACATGCATTCCATTGCAAGTTAAAGATAAACAACCAATACCATCAAAATGATATTTTTCAAAAGCAAGAATCTTCTTATCATTAGACAAAACAAATGGATCATCATCAATCAAAGAATGACAAATAGCCACGTCAAAGTTCAGATTCTTTCTAAAGACCAAATCATCAACAGTGTGTCCATCAACAATCGAGTAAGGCAGAAGTGCTTTAAAATTTTCAACATTCATACCTTGCTTACCTTTTGGCATAGGCGAACTAGGATCGTTGAGAACATTACCTTTTTCAGCCAAAATGAACCTTCTCTCCTTCGAGAGGTATTGAAGTTGAAAATTATCGTCACTTGGCCTTCCGAAGACCTGAAAAGAGGAAACAAAACAAGACAAATTCTCATGTGGTTTAGTAAATAGATTCCTCATTTTATAGCATTAAAATCCAGTTCATGCTTGAAGATGGTACATGAATTGGCCGAACCATCATGATGCTTCACTTGATGCATTCATGCATCCTTAGCCTTGAAGAATCTCCATAATTCCATGAATGTGCAGCTCTTTAATGATCCTACATCTCCCTTGGCTGAATGAGGCATTAATGTGCCTAAAATACTTGAATGGTCATCTTGAAAATGCATGAATCATGCATGAAACGTCCCATGTATTTTCCCCCATAAATATGATCCATGAATCTTCAAATACATGAACTTTTAGCAACTCCCTCTTGCATGAACGTCCCAAATGCATGTGCTCCTTTAAATGCCATCCATTGAACCTCAATTGTGCATGCACACTCCCATACATTGCACCAATCCGTTCATGAACCTGCAGCAAATTAAATCAGCAAGTTAAATGCATTTCAAACACATTAAATTAGCAGCATATGAACTCAATAATTTGCACATTAAATTTGGCCATACATATTAACAATTTTAGACATATTTAAAACATCATAATTAATTAAGTATTTAATTTAGATATAATTAAAACACTTAATTAATTATTTGTCCAGATTTTAACAAATTAACTAACTTAAGATAAACAACTAATTTAACTAATGACAAATTAAATGGTTTATTTCAGCAAAATAAATGCAAGCTAAAGAAAGCTAAAAATAAGCTCATTGGGTTAAGATTGAGCTGAATTGAGCTTGAGTGAGTTGACTTGAGCTCGAGTGAGCTGGAAACGAGCTAAACGGAGCTTAACGAAATGAAATTGAACTAATTCAGCTCGCATGGATTTGCAAACAATGCTTAGGGAGCTGATCCAAAAGTGTGCTCGGGGCATGGTCGTATCATCCCCTCCCTCTTTAAAGTGATTTGTCCCCAAATCGGGCCATTTACTCGCGAAAAATCGTTGAAGATTCTGAAAGCCACAATTAACTCGGATCAAAAGAAGCTCATTCGCATGCCCTCCCTCTTTAGGAGGGTACCACTTCACATTGTCACCTTTAAAAGAATAAAACGAATTAGTGACACGATGAAGATTAAACACAAAGGAACTTTTTGAGATTTGATTCACAGTTTGAACAAATAATCCAATACCGGGGTCGAAAATAGAAATCGTTCTTACCTTTTTCTTCGATGGAAACAAACATAAATCACAAGGCATTTGATAGCTATGGTTTTGGAAGTCAACTTTCCATGGTTCGATTACCTTAGGCAATGATATAGAATGGTGTTCACCGGGGTCAAAGACAAAATTTTCTCTTGCCATTTCAATTTGATTTGGCAATTTCATGACCGACTTCATAGAAGCACTAAGCAACTCAAAATCATTATCATTCAAAACATGTTCGGATCTTTTAGTCCACAGTTGAGAACATCCTCCGAAAACAAAATTTTGATTTTGACTTAACAAACCAACAAGATTCACATGGCTCATTTTCAAACTTAAAGACAAAGTATCATACAAACAAAGATTGTTTACACATTCATTCAAACAAATTTTACGATGCTTGCTTTCTTTCATGGATGATTCATAATAGCAAACTCCAGGATTAAAGACATGATTTTGACTACTCGATCCAAATGGCAAAAAGAGTCCTTTTATCTCCAACAATTTACACAAATTAAACAACGAGGGTGTTAACATACTCAAATTCAAACAAGCAAACCCTTTAAATTTCATTCGAAAAGATTTACAAAAACATGGAAATTTCACACCAAAAATTAGATAATCCACATGATCAACACAACCAAGCAGATGATATGTCAACTTTTGATCACACAATTCCAGATTTTGTTGGTGCTGATTTATTTGCTCTTCATCAAAAATCTTGCCAATGGCGTATTCATCAATACATTTCCATTCCTTTTCAACATGATCAGTGAGAATGAACATTTTATATGGGCTTTCATCTTGCGCATCCAAAACATGCATTCCATTGCAAGTTAAAGATAAACAACCAATACCATCAAAATGATATTTTTCAAAAGCAAGAATCTTCTTATCATTAGACAAAACAAATGGATCATCATCAATCAAAGAATGACAAATAGCCACGTCAAAGTTCAGATTCTTTCTAAAGACCAAATCATCAACAGTGTGTCCATCAACAATCGAGTAAGGCAGAAGTGCTTTAAAATTTTCAACATTCATACCTTGCTTACCTTTTGGCATAGGCGAACTAGGATCGTTGAGAACATTACCTTTTTCAGCCAAAATGAACCTTCTCTCCTTCGAGAGGTATTGAAGTTGAAAATTATCGTCACTTGGCCTTCCGAAGACCTGAAAAGAGGAAACAAAACAAGACAAATTCTCATGTGGTTTAGTAAATAGATTCCTCACTTTTTCTTGCTCTTTTGCCTCCTTTTCTCTCGTTTTTTTTCTAACTCATTGTCTTTTCTTTCTTTTTCAATTTTCTCTTTTTCCTCACACTTTTGTTCAATCTCAATTTCTTTTTCGATTTCTTTCTCTTTTTCACATCCTTTTTCAATCTCAATTTCTTTTTCCATGACACTCGTTTCTTTTACACTCTCGTTTCTTTCTTCAATCTCACTCTCTTTTTCAATTTCTTGTTCCTTTTCTTTCATTTCTTTTTTTCGTCTCTCGATTTCATTCTATATATGCTCATTTTCTCTCATCAATATTTCTTGTCTTTCCTTTCTTCTTATTTCTTTTTCTTTTTGCCTCGCTCTTTCATTATAGGATGGAGATGTTACAAATGAATCAGCACGAAATGACTCTCGTTGGGTATAATTGGAACGACTTTCATACAAAAAATGATCACCTCTTCGAGATTGATTCTTGGCGGACGAATACCTCGGTGCATACGAAGGACTACTTGTGATTTCTCGTTCGTCACCTCGGAAAGCTTTAAACTCAAAACTTGCTTTGCTTCGTCTTGAGTTCCTCGTTGAATAAGAATCATGGTATGAATCTCTTCCCAAAAAATCAATGGATGTGTGCCTTCGTGATGATCTTGTCTCCGTCTCTTCACCCGGTGAGTTTGGCTTCCATCGGGCTCTTTCCTCCACTCGATCCAATCGATCATACAATTTATCAAATTTTGATTTCACCATTCTATGCATCTCTTGCATCAAATATTGGAATTCTGATTCGGGAAATGTTTCTCGAGACATGATTAAGTAATGACAAGAAGATGTTAAAAAAAATAATAAAGAAAATAAATACCTTACCACAAACCTCACAAATTCGCTCGAAAAGGAAATAATGATTTTCACTCGCACTCGTGTTTACATCCAAATTTTGGCTTTTTCTTTGATGTAATTTCACTCGTGCCTTTTTCCACTCAACCTCTTCTCACAATTTCGTGATTTGTCTCGGTAGACTTAATTTGCTGCTTGAGGGTCGGTTTCAAATTGGTTACAAGGGATAATGTCGGGTGTAGGGTAGGCTGAATAAAGAAGAAAATTGGTTTAAAGTGTGGCGTTGGGATGGGTAAATAATGGTAGGAAGGGAAACTTGATGATCGGAGTAATAAGTGATAATGATAAAAACTCGCAAGACTTTTCACTTTTTTTTCTTTCTTCTTTTTTTTTAACTCGATTTTTTTGTCACTTCTTTTTTTTCCTTTTTTTTTGAAATTTTTTTCTGAATTTCTTCTCTTTTTTTTAAATCCAATACAATAGTAAACAAAATACAAGGAAGAGAAAAAAATTAAATTCCAACTCATTTTTTTTGATTTTTTTGACTTTTTTTTACGTTACGAACCTATTCCGAGCTTGATACGAACATCGGTACTCCTCGTTTTAGTAGCTCTGATACCAAATGATGTGATCCGGCTCGGTTGATTGAGTCGATTCACTTGATTGCCCGATCGTCGACGAGAAGTTTGTTCGATTTTGTAGATAGATGGAGTTAGATGATTTTTTATAGCGGAAGTTGAGAAAATGGGTTCAAAAGATGGTTTGGGTAGATGTTTGATAGGCTTGGTGAAATAAAGAAATATTGTTTATAATTTAATAGTTAAAATGGAATGGAAAAATAGAACTCAAGCGAAGAACGATTCAATACTATATGAAGTATTGCCCCGGGACTTATATTGCTTAAGGTGGGTTTAATGGATTGTCGAAGATGGACCTTGACCCGTTACCTATAGAAAGGTAGGAACCAAAGGTATAAAAAGGTGGATGAACGCCACACCAGGATGGTGATAAGTTCAAGAAGTCGGGTTGACGCCACTAGCAAGCTAGATAAGTCAGAACGAGACTCGTACGAAATAGGATAGGAGGAAACCTCATAATCAAGTTTTCAATAATCAAATTCTGTAACCTTTTACAATAAACAAGTAAGCTATTTATAAGCCTAAAATGCCTATTGATATTCGGCATCTATGTTGTTCACACTAACTTAAATTCTGTTCACACAGGTATTTAACATGTTCACACAAATAGCATTAAAATCCAGTTCATGCTTGAAGATGGTACATGAATTGGCCGAACCATCATGATGCTTCACTTGATGCATTCATGCATCCTTAGCCTTGAAGAATCTCCATAATTCCATGAATGTGCAGCTCTTTAATGATCCTACATCTCCCTTGGCTGAATGAGGCATTAATGTGCCTAAAATACTTGAATGGTCATCTTGAAAATGCATGAATCATGCATGAAACGTCCCATGTATTTTCCCCCATAAATATGATCCATGAATCTTCAAATACATGAACTTTTAGCAACTCCCTCTTGCATGAACGTCCCAAATGCATGTGCTCCTTTAAATGCCATCCATTGAACCTCAATTGTGCATGCACACTCCCATACATTGCACCAATCCGTTCATGAACCTGCAGCAAATTAAATCAGCAAGTTAAATGCATTTCAAACACATTAAATTAGCAGCATATGAACTCAATAATTTGCACATTAAATTTGGCCATACATATTAACAATTTTAGACATATTTAAAACATCATAATTAATTAAGTATTTAATTTAGATATAATTAAAACACTTAATTAATTATTTGTCCAGATTTTAACAAATTAACTAACTTAAGATAAACAACTAATTTAACTAATGACAAATTAAATGGTTTATTTCAGCAAAATAAATGCAAGCTAAAGAAAGCTAAAAATAAGCTCATTGGGTTAAGATTGAGCTGAATTGAGCTTGAGTGAGTTGACTTGAGCTCGAGTGAGCTAGAAACGAGCTAAACGGAGCTTAACGAAATGAAATTGAACTAATTCAGCTCGCATGGATTTGCAAACAATGCTTAGGGAGCTGATCCAAAAGTGTGCCCGGGGCATGGTCGTATCAAGATGATTGAAGCATAATTCACATGGTTTCTTTTCATATGTGAAGTAACACACAAATATTCACTTTACATGAAACACCTCATACACGACTTGATTATTGGGTCCGAGTTACGTGATATCACATTTGTTGTTGGAGTAACCACAACCCAATTTAACTAATTTTGTATATTGGTAATTATATTACACATTCACAATATATTATATAATCATTATTGGATTTTTACGAGCTTACAAAAGCTCTTTTGCTAACCCGAGATCGAATATGGACCAAAATGTAAGATTTTTAAATTATCGGATTGACATCGCAACTTTGGGGGTTCCAGATTGCGGCGTAACTCACTGAATTCTCCTCATCGCGACATTGAGAGCCCCACATCGCGATGTGACCATCTGTTTACAAAGGGTACAAATGATACCTAGCAAAATGGCCAAACTCATATCCACCCTATTGTAACACTTAAACATACTCTCAATACTTCATAAACTATTGAAATTCTATTATCCTTATTGATCTGCCACAATTCGTTGTGGCAAATTAAAGTTTTTTCGACACTTAATGACCTTGTTTTCGGACCATTTTATTAGTATTTGGATTATTTTTCCAATTTAGTAGGTTAGATGCACTTTTAGTAAAATAAGTGTTTTTACGCATATTTTGGTATTATAACGACCCATTGAGCCAATATGGGCCTAAGGTAGGTGATACGGATGAATGCGGAATAGGATCGTAAGTTTGCCCAAGTTGTAGATTTGACTTAGGACTCTATACATTCGAAAAGAAACCTGGATTTTGACACAATATGAAACACAAACAAATCCAAGTCAGATAAAAAAATAAAGAAAGCAATTAAAATAAATAACTAAGATAAATAAAATAGAACAATAAATCAAATATTAGAAAAATAAAGAAGAACATAAAAAATATAGATGAAAAAGATGGAACATGGCGTGTAGAAGTTCTAAGGAGCTGTAACAGCCCGTTTTCAGTGGTGTTGGAAACAATGGTTTTAGGACCACAAGTCCGAAGAGTAAATTCGTAATAATTAGAATTTAAATTACATGAGTTAATTATAATTTTATATTGAATTTTGGTTTGAAGAATTTTAGCTAATTAAATAAATAGTTAAGAATAAGTGGTTGTCTCGTAAGTCAAGTGGTTTTGAAAAAATGAGGTCTTAGGACCTCATTTTTGTAAACCGAACTCGTAAAAGAAGGTTCAGTCTAGAAATTTTATTGCTTAATTAGTTAATTAAAGAAAAATGACTAATTTATAAAATATGTAAAACTTAATCGCTATTGAATTATAATGATTAAATGACTTAATTAAATAAGTGGAAGGATTTAAATGATAAATATACTATTTTTATATAGTGGGACGACTTGTAGGTAAAATTTATACATTTTATATATTAGGTTTTAACGTTAAATTAATAATAAAGTAAATAAAACATAAAAAAAATTAAATGGTCATCTTCCAAAACATTTTCTTCCACCGAAATTGAAACAAGAAAACTCCGTTGAATGCTTGAAGGTTTGGCCACCTTTATTTCTTTGCATATGAGTGAAGTTTTCACCCGTTTCTTGTAATTTTTTTATGTTTTTGAGACCCGTACCTCTATTTTTGAAATTGTCAAAGATTTTGGATTTTTCCGTTAATGAATTTTAGTTGTTCTTGAATGTTAGATGAAAGAATTATAATTTTGGTTGATGATTAGGACTATTTTATGAAGTGATTTTAATTAATTTTTAGTTAAAGGACTAAATTGATAAAATATAAATATTGACATGAAATTCATGTGAATTTTGAATATTTATAGGTTTTTCTAGTGTTAGTAAAAATTTGGCTAGCATGTAAATGGATGAAATTGTGATAAATTAAAAGTTTTAGATTTAGGGATTAAATTGATAGAAATGCAAACGTTTAGTGATATTTTATAAATATGAAAATTTAAGGGTATATGCATAGAAATAAGTTTGATGGTATATTTGAAATTGATATATTGAATTTAATCATTATATAGATAAAGAATTGAATCGTACGGAGATTAATCAGGTAAAAGAGAAAGTTACGGATTAGTCCTTACGAGTCGAGCGAAAGTGTCACGGGCCGCAGTTCAAAGTCCGTGACCATCGCACCAAATGCATCCAGTGGAGGTCTAGTGTTTAGATGGGGATCATTTGGCCCTCAAGAACTGGCCCAATTCAAGAAAATGTTGGAGAAGCTTGTCAAATTGAAGCCTGATTGGCCCGATAATGAAGATATGACAACTTAGGCTAATTTGGTAACTAATCTTAGAAGATTGAGGGAATCATATCTTGTAAATATTAGATTAGATTTGATATGACATATCTTGTGAATCCCTAAAATCAAGGGATATGGTTAATCTCGTCCGTCGATGTAAACGTATCTTGACCGTCGGTTTTGGGGGAGCTCAACTATAAATAGAGAGCCTCCCCTTCATTTGTACTCACTCCATTCATTATTTCATTATTCTTTGTGAATAAGAGAATATTGAGAGCATTTACTCAAACATTTAGTGTGTGTTATTTCTATTGCTCTTTATAGCTTCTTTTGACATAAATCGCTTACGCTCTTCAACTTGGTGCCTTGGAGGAGTTCTTAAGGAATCCTTACTTGAGTAAAGGCTGACTTAGGTGAGTTTGGACGAATAGATCGCCTAAGGCCGCATGGATCGCGAGACGAAAGATATATCCCCGTGACAAGAGCATAATCTAAGTAAGTTCATAGTATAGATAAATATATTTATATATGTTATTAATTTATGCTGATTAAAATTGTGTAAATTTGGAAAATGGATGAATATTTGGTGTTGGAACTTTGAATTATAAAATTGTTTATAAGTAGTATAAAATGAATGTGTATGTCTACGAAAGATAAAAAAAATGGTTTTGAAATATGAACTATATGATATTAGATTTACAACACGTTTTCAGATCTTATGCCTCTGTTTTTGTTAATGTGATAAACTCATTTAAATTTCCCGTTTGAGCGTTGTAAGCAATTAGGATACGATTGACATGCCAATAGGGATAATATGCATGCTCATATGGGATTACACTTCGGTACCTCTATATTGCGCTTCGATACCTTTGTTAGCATTTCAATGCTCTCTGATGTGCTTTGGGGAAATCTGAGTATCTGAGTTAATTTGCTACAATTCAACGGGGCATGATAATATATGTTTTTGGATAAATCATTTATTGAATTGGAATTGTGTTTATTGAGATGTTATATATTTATATGAAAGTATGAATTGCTCCGGTATGAGCCTTTATGAATTATGAGTTATATAATTGAATGTTTGGTTATAATGATATGTGATTTTGCAAATGGTTGCTAGGGTTTTAATAATTTAATTTCAATTAGTAAACAGTTATAAGTTAAGGTAAAATGACTTGAATTTTTAGCTATGGACTTACCAAGCTTCCTAAGCTTACCTATTTTGTTTTTTTTTTGTTTTCGGTAGTTAATGTTTTGCAGAATTGTTTGGACAGATCAACTTCAAAGCTCACACTATCTAGACTTCGTTCTCGGTAGCTTTTGATTTAGATTATTTTGGTTTGTGGCATGTATATAGGATTTGAAGTTGTTAATGTTAATATGTTAGTTGACTTTGTAATTAAGTTTATGTGGTTATGAGGTGATAAAATATGTCTCATATGATTTCATTTTGTATGGTAATGTTTTGTACCTTGTTTTGGCATTATTTTGGTTGGTATCTTTAATGATGATTGAAATGTGGTATGACCAATTTGGTAGGTAATTCATGATGTTGGACATGTTTGATTTGTTGGAAAAATGGGTTTGGAAAACATAGCGGAAAATCAATTTAGGGAAAAACCTAAGTTTTAAATTTTTTTCCAAAATAGGATCCTAGTTGTGATATCTAAAGTAATAAACACTTACAGCATGTTTGGTTGGGTGTAATGGCTATGCCATTACAGCCCTATTCCATGGGCCCACCTAATCATCTGTTTGGTTCAATGGAATGCCCTATTACGGGCTTATTCCATTATGGGTGTATTCCAAAAATTGGCTGCTTTCTGGGGGATTTCTATTCCCTTCCCAAATCACCATTTAGCTATTCAACCCTGTTTTACCCTCCTAACCCAAAAGCCCTAAAACACATCAAACTGAAGCTGCCAGCAGAGTCACCTCCACCCGCTCCCATTTCACTTTCATCTTGGCATCTTTTGCCGACTCCACCGTCTCAGATCTCCGGCCCAACTGTTTCGGTAAGTGCTTCTTCATTTTATCGGCGGCTATTTTCAGGTTATATGCTCTATCTATTTTTTTTGTATTTTCTTTGATTTTTCTCTTCGTCTTTGATCTGAATTCAATGGAAAAATGGCTTTTTTGTATTTTCTTTGATCTGAACATTTAAGCGGCGATTTGAATGTGATTTTCAAAAACAAAAGTTATTTTCTTGATTTTTGGTGGGAGACGTTTCTGGATTTGGTTTCCAAAAATGAGAAAGCCTATGACTTTAACATGCTTATTGTATAGAGTGAAGCTCATTGTTTTTGGTTTGAATTTTGATAAAAGATTGTTTTGATTCTAAATATTTTACATTTTCATTTGCTTGAAGTTCAAATGTTGTTATTTCTCTTATACGAAGTTCAATGGGAAAGCTACTAGGTTCTCTATTGTGTTTTCTTTCTCATTTACTTGTGGTTCTTACTTCTTTGGTTTTATTTAGTTTACTGCTAATCTTAATCTTCATTTTGTTTTGCAAATGTTGAGAAATGATTGTGTTTGGATAATGTTTAGTTGCTATCTCTCTAGCACACATGCACAGTCAATCAGTCTTTTTGTCCATGTCCATGTTTATATTTTTCTATATCTTTATCTCTAGTTTGTAAATATTATATAAAAAAATATGCAATTTATCTGTCCCTTATTTGAGTATTGGAGTTTAAGAAGTGATTCCCGCATTTCGTTCTGGGAATTTTTAGGTTTATAGTGTTGAAATTTAACAGCATGAAGCTAATTTATAAAGTCTATAGTGCTTTCAATGTATTTGCATTCTTTCTGAGTTACATGTCCAACAGTCCTTTCCGTTTGAATCATGCAGAAAGATATAGATTTGTTTTTCACTTTGGAGGAGGGAGTTCAAGGAACTTTGGACTGCATTACCCTTGAATTTGGTCTGATCTGCAGTCTATTGTTCTGCTGATGTTTGTTTTATTTAAATGAGGCTGAAATAATTTTTTTCCGGTCGGCACTGAAAAAATGAAGGGGGAAAATGTGATAATAGTAAAAGTAAGGAAGTCTGTTGTCTTTTCAAGTGGAAAGTGTTTTCAATGTAGGAGAAGTGATGCTCATATTTGTGATGGTTGTAGTTAGCATCTTGTTTGTTCTTTTAGGTTGAGTATTGGATTTCTTCAAAAACTCATCCTTTTTCCTGGATATGGAGGCTTTAGAATTGAGTTGAGTGGGACCTGACTTTTTTGCACATCGTTTCTTCTTTCCCCCTCTTTTTTATTTTTCACTTTTCTATTCTGCAAATAGAGCCAATCCCAAGTGGAAATTTGCCTCCTGGTTTTGATCCAAGTACTTGCCGCAGTGTGTGAGTGTTTTCCTAGATTTTTTTTACTTCTTTTTCCCCTTTCTCCATTTTGTTTTGTTTGTGTATTGTGAGTCGCTTATTTCCCCTTCTTGCTTAAGCACCTACCCTAGTCACTTCTCTGCTTATAACTACATGAATTAGAGACACTTTCCTTCATGAGTCTGCTGATTGGATACGTTGCTATGGCCCTCTGTGCAAAATTCTAAGCTAATGGCTCTTTTAATTGATAGTTAAATGGTTTTTGGAATGTGATAGATGCTTGCATGTTCTTGCATCTTTTTAACAGCTTAGAAAGTTACTTATATAGTTTAATTTATCTCTTCTTTTTTCTGTTTTTTCTTTAACTTTTAGTTTTTGTTATTTTTGAGAAAC